>NC_133662.1:169360472-169614894 GCF_037893015.1 Macrotis lagotis | reverse complement strand
AGACCGGAGTACTCCTGACTCCAAGGCCAGTGCTTTATCCACTACATCACCTAGCCGCCCCCTTAATTTTTTTTTAGGACAGTTAATTATTGATTGTAATCCAAGGTCATTTGCCCTGCAGAGTCATATTTCATATTTACCAATCCTTTAATATTGAAGCTGACAAATTCTGTATAATCTTGTCTATGGTTGCCTGGTATTTAAATTGTTTCTTTTTTAGCTGCTTACAGTATTTTTTCCTTTAGCTGATAATTCTGAAATTTGGCTACAATATACCTTAGAGTTTTTATCTTGGTATATTTTTACAAGCATGGTCAATAGATTCTTTCAAGAACTAGTTTATTTTCTTGTTCTAGGATATTAAGGCAATTTTCCATGTTAATTTCTTGAAAGATATTATCCTGGCTCTTTTTTTTTATCTTGGCTCTGAGAAAGACCAAAAATTATATTTCCTGGATCCATTTTCCATGTTGGTTGTTTTTTTCTAAGAGGTATTTTATGTTCTCTTCTATTTTTCCAACATTGTTTCTGTTTTTGTTTAATGAAAACTTGATGTCTCATAGAGTTATTAGTTTCCATTTGTTTGTATTCTAATTTTTAGGGTTTTTTTTTTTTTTAGTTTTTGCAAGGCAATGGGGTTAAGTGGCTTGCCCAAGGTCACAGAGCTAGGTAATTATTAAGTGTCTGAGGTTGGATTTGAACTCAGGTACTCCTGACTCCAGGGTCAGTGCTTTATCCACTGCGCCACCTAGTTGCCCCTCTAATTTTTAGTTTTTATTTTCTTCAATTAGCCTTTCTATTTCCTATTTCACTTGGTTAATTCTACTTTTAAAAGTATCATTTTCTTCAATCATTTTTTCATAATCTCCTACATGACTCTCATTTATTTTATCAATTTTTCTTCTTTTTTTTCTTTGATTTTTAAAAATCCTTTATGAGATCCTACAAGAGATATTTTTGGATTTGAGACAAATCATAATCCCCTTTGAGGTTTCACTTGTATGCATTTTGTCACTCCTTTTCTCTTCCCAGATGGCTTAATTTTATCATCCCTTTCAGCATAATAGCTTTCTATAGTTAACACTCTTTTTTTTTTGGTCTCATTTTGAAAGTTCAACTTTGCTCCTGGGGCATAAAGGGGATAATCCCAACCTTTTATCCTGGAACTTTGGAGTCTCTAGTGCCAAGGGTTTGATCCCTTGCATTAGGGATCAAATTCAGTCCTACCCTCTGCACCAGAATTCTTGAGCTCAACCTGTGCCTTACAGGCTGGAGTTGGGCCATCACTTCTTATCTGCTGTACTGCTTGCCTGCTGAGCCATTACTTGAGCTGCACTGGGGCTATAAGGTTTCCATTGGCTTCCCAGCTCTTTCACCTATGCTGGAATGTACTACCCTTTAAACTGTGTTAGACAGATTTTTTTAGAATTTCCTCTAAGATAGCTTGAGTTGAAAAGTTGTTTCACTCTTCTTTTTGTGGGTTCTATTGCTCTAAAGTTTGTTTAAAGGTTTCATTTAAAGTTGTTTTGGGAAAAACTCCAGGAGCTTCCTAGCTTCTTGCCACCATTTTGGCTCTGCCCAGGTAGTCCTAACCTAGGTCTTTCTGATTCCACATTCAGTATTCCATACATTATACAACATTCCTTTTCACATTACTGGTTCTTTATAAATATTTGTAAAATTTCACTGAAGTCTAATATGAGGATATTTTGTTCAGCATGAGGATGACAAAGAAAATGAAAGAAAAGCTCTAATGCTGTCACATTTCCTTCAGCCTGCTGTCTAGGTGAATTTGTCTTATGAAGCATAGCATTTTGATCACATAGGAAGCAGAAGACCTTCCCTTGCTTGTCCTTTTTGGGTCATTTTTGTGATATTTGGACTCTATTTAAGGGCTGGGTAGATAATGTGATCTGCCCTTTGTGTACCACTGGATTATAGTGCTGCTCATTTTCTGTTTGTTTATTTTTCTAACAAATCCATTCCCCACATTAATGAAAAAGTAGAGAAAAGAATGTAATGATGACAATCATGTCAAATATTGTGTTTATATCCAAAGCATCCCTTGGTAACCAATAACAGCAATTGATTTGTGAGAATGTTAGCCAGATTTATGTCCTATCTATGTCTACTAAAACAACTCCATTATGACTCCTTTCTTCCAAAAAATACAAACTATCATCAAATGATGATACCTTCCCCCAGTATTAGTAATTCTTTATAAATATATAGCTATGTATACATTTACACACATGTATATGTATATATATAAAATATTATATATATGTAACATACACACATACACACATTATACACATATCTGGACACATACAGATGAACATATATGTGTGTATGTACTTCTGTGTGCACATGCTATTTTTATCTCACCTCATAGAATATGAGGTCCTTGAGGGCAGAACTAGGGATAGGATCATGTAATTTCATTTACTATCATTAACTCTTAGATGAGGAAACTCCATTTACCAATGCAGGTTGGATTCTCTGTAATTTATAGTCAGTTATCTAGGCCATAGAGAGATTGTGATATGCCCATGACCATTCAACTAGTAAATGTCAGAAATGGGACTGGGCCTCAGATATTCTAACTTTTAGATCAGTTTTTTCTATTCTCTATGCTATATTGCCTTTCAAGTTCTCCTGGGAGGAGCAGAAACTATTTCATTTTAATCTTTATTTCCCCAATGCCTAGACAGTCCTAGTACACAGCATTTAATAATTTGATTACTTGCTTGCTTAATAGTTCATAGAAAAAATATTGGATCTAACATGAGAATGTAAGTTCAGGTCATGCTTTTGATATTAACTAGCTGGGAAAATTATGACTGCTTATTTCACTTCTATGGGTCTTACATTCTGTAAAACAAAAGGATTAGATCAAATGATCTTTAAGATTCTCTCCAGCTTTCCTCAAGAATGAGAACAAGTACATGGTGGTTATTCTCTCAATTCTTCATTTTCCCTCCCCCCCTTTTGATTATTGCATCTGATGTTGGTTCAAGTAATTCTGCCTTGCTTCCCCAGCTTATCTTTAGTAGCCAACAATGAAATCCCTCTGGTGCCATGTTGCTTTACTTTGCTTACTGATGTGTTATTATCAAAAGGGGAAAGTATTTACATTTTGCTCATTCATTATGCATTACTGAGAAGCGAGGAAAAAGGTCTTAAAAGCACTAATGCCATGTTTTTTCAAGCAAAACCTTTGGGAAGGCATGGAGTTGTCCTCAGGGATATATAGTCTCACGTGATTAGTTCTACTTTTTACTGATTTTAAAATATAATATTTTAATTATTCATTAAGAGATAGGCAAGAAAAATTATCAAGAGACATCAGCTGGAATTAAAAAAAATATAGATTGGTTATAGCATCCATTATAAAACTAACTATTCAGGGCTACGAAGAAAACAAATAAGTAGGGATGACCTAATGAGTAAACCACTAGAGTGAAGGGAAGTAATCTGCTTTTTATTTTCTCCTTCTCAAATGAGCTACTTTAAAGCCTACTTTTTAAACCATGCTTATGCCAAAGCACAGCTGTAAGAAATGAAAGAATAATGGACTGAAACAATATGCATTGACGTGTCAGAGAGCACACACTGATTTTAAAGAAGTCATTATTACAAAGTGCCTTAGGTGAGAAGTTTACTCTTTTAGGAAAATCAGTGGTTCATGTATGCTTTGAAACATTCTGATGTTAAATACCTGCCCCACCCTTAAAAAGTTCAATGTGTGTGATTTCCCCCCCTGTATTCTAGGCTGTTTTCAAGAAGCTAAATGAAGGATTTTTAGTCTTGGCAGAAGGTGGGGTAAGTGAACACACGCTTAGCCTTGATTGGTGAATAAAAAGAACAAAACTGGTGCTGCTAACATGCAGAAGTGGCAGCTCAAGCAATTATTCTAGTAATTCAATCAACAAAGAGTGAAATTATTTCTTATGTGCAATGCATTGTCCTAGATACTTCATAAATATTTGTCACATGAAGGGTGATCTCTAAACCTCATATCACCTGGAGAGTGGGAATTAATTTATGTAGAAGCCATGACAGAGCCCAGACCATGTATATTCTGATGAAACAGTTTATTTCTAAGCTTTAGGAAATGAAGTTGGATCATATTTAGTAATTTGAGGACCTTAGTCCAATAAGGAGGAATGAAAATCTTTCGACAAAAAAATAGACTAGTAATCTTGGGTTTGGTATTAGTGTCTAAAAATTCCCCATGATGATTCTATTGTTGGGTGTCAAATTATTCTTCTCACCCTGCCTACTATGATTGTGATTTCCCTCCACCGAGTGCTTAAAGCATAAATTTCACATTGCATTCTTAAATTTTACAATACTATTTTTTTATTGTCCCTTTGAAAAATGTCTCTGGGGCAATATTCAAGAAATGGGTTAAAATCAGCTGAGGGAGAAGAGGCTCCCTAAGTTTGACATGGGGTTAGAGTAAGGATCTCTTACTTGCAGCTCTACTCTGGTGGTTATTCAGGTCTTTTGACATTTGGAAAGATCAACGGAAAGACAGATGCAACTCTGTGTGTCCCAGTAAACTCTGTTCTGATCCAAGTTTTGATTATTTATCAATCAATAAAAATCCCACAGGCATTTATTAGGTAATTTTTGGCATGAGGAATCAGGATTAAGAGAAAGAGATACTTAAGAGATAATTTTTATAAAGTGTTCATCAGATTTAGTAGGGATATTTCTTTTCTGTGTGCTTTGTCTTGTGTTGTTTTTCTTCCTCGGGTTGGGGGAAGTATAGACCATTACCAATCTAATACAGTTGTCCTAGTTCTCTGGACTGTCGAGAAGAGTTGCTTCCATCAAGGTTGTTCATCTCATAATGTTGTTGATGTGTACATTGTTCTCTTGGCTCTACTCCCTTCACTCAGCATTAGATCCCATAAGTTATTCCATGCTGCTTTAGAGTCTGATCATTTATGGTTTCTTATAGAACAATAATATTCCATAGTATTCATGTACCGTAATTAGTTTAACCATTCTCCAATTGATGGGCATCCCCTCAATTTCCAATTCTTTGCCACTACAAAAAGAGCCACTATGAATATTTTGGAACATGTAGTACTATGAATATTTTAAAAATATTTTATAAATAGTACACCATGTTTTCTTCACAGAATAAGAAATAGAAATAAAGAGGTTAAGTGATTTGCTTATGACAACAGAATTAGGAAGTGTCTGAGGCTAGATTTGAATTCAGATCTTTCTGACTTCTGGTCCAAGGCTCTACCTACTATAGTACCTAAGTGTATAAGTAGGGAAGTGACACAATCAAATCTATGCTTAAGAACAATCACTTTGTTAGATATGTGGAGAATATCTAGGAATGGAAAGAGATGAGATAGGGAGCTCAATTTGGAGTCATTTCATTAGTCTAGGAGGAAATTGGGGGCTAAAATATATAGACTCTTTGAATATTGAGAAAAGACAGATGTAAGAGATAGAAAGATTATACAACTGATTAGATATGCAGGGATTTAACAAGAGTGGTTTTATTCCTACTAGTGAGTAAGCTATATATTTTTTAAAAAAAGAAAAACACAATGGAAAAGGCACAGACTTTGGTAGTTAAGGAACTGAACTGAAATTCTGCCTCTGCTACTAGTGACCTTGAACATGATAAAAAATCTCTATGGAAATTAATTTCCTCATTTGTAAAGTGAATGAGTTGGACTAGCCCTTTGAGGTCTCTTCTAGCTCTAAAACTATGAATCTAGGATTGAATGAACTTTAGGGAGGCAAGCATTGTCCAACTATCTCTTAAATATTTCCTCAGCTTTGTCATGCTGGACTAATGTCATCATTAGAGTAGTATTCCTTTGAGTTAAAAGATGTTTTTTATTGATCTTACTCTGGTTCTTCTTGACATAGAAAAATTGCTAAAAAATATCTATTGTACACTGTGCATGATTCTTCTCTTCTGGTTGAGCAAACTTAGTTCCTTTAACTGATACTTTTTTGGCACCAACCTGGTTTTGCTCTTTTGGATGACAGCCTGGTTGTCAATGACCTTTCTAAAATGTTGTAGTCAGAACTAAATCCAAAAATGTAGATTGTGATTTTATTAGACAAGAGTACAACACTGGAACAAAATGCCTTTTTCCATTTCAAATGATTTTATTACTTCTGGTTAGAAATCACTTGGCTTTTATCCAGGCAGAAGATAGAGTAGAGACCAAAACAAAATACTCAAGTGAAGCTGAGATCAGATTTAAAAATCCCCTCCCTCCCAAACAAACCAAAAAAATATCCCAGTCTTTGCAGTCTCCTCCAAATTTGGACATTGTAAAAGATAAGTCATAGATTTCAGGTAGTTGTTTCATGATAGAAAGAGAATTTATAGTAAACTTAATAATATTTGATACATTTTCATTCCCATACCTTTCTCCCCTGCCTCCTATCATGGTCCCTGAGTATCTAAGAGATTGAATGTAGGGAATATTCACCACAATTGGAGGGACCGTTACTCTTTTTCTTTTCCTCTCCCTTGACTTGGGTTGTATTAGGAACCACCAAGTGTGGCTAGGTAGGAAGAACTTGCTTCTAGGGGAACCATAATTCCTTGCCTTTCCTATTGCCTGGATTTGAATGCTTACAGGGTTTGAATGATATGGAAGCTTATAACTCCCTTCCTTCTGATGAAGTGGACACCATCAGCATTTATAATTTATTTTTCCTAAGATCCTCCAGAACTTACCATCTGCCCTGCTGTCTTCTGGAACCATCACCATAACTATTTAAGTAATGCAAAGAACTTGAGATTTTGCCCTTTGTCCATCCACAGTCACTGAACCCCTAGAACTTCTGGGTTTCTTCATCTCTTTTACCACTGAACTTTCTATTATATGTTAGTTTCTTGAGAACAGGGATCATATTTTTTTCCTTCTATTTATAGCACCAACACTTAGGTAGCATTGACATATAAAATGTGATAGGGGCTCAATGAATAGAACAGTGGGCCTGGCATCAGGATGATCTGAGATCAAATCCCACCTCAGGCACTATTACCTGTGTGACCCTGAATACAGGTAATTAAATGCCTAGGCAAGGCATTTGACTTCTGTTTGCTTCAATTTGTTCATCTATAAAATGAGCCAGAGAAAGTTATAAAACTTCTCCAATATTTTTGCCAAGAGAACTCCAAATGGGATCATGGAGGCTCAGACAAGACTAAAAATGACTCAATAGTAACAAGAAAATGTATAATTAATGATGTTCTTATGAGTAAGATCTTTTTTATTTTTTTTAAATTTTATTTATTTTGAATTTCACAATTTTTCCCTTAATATTGCTTCCTCCCCACAGAAGACAGTTTTTAGTCTTTACATTGGTATACAATGATCTAAGTTGAATGTGATGAGAGAGAAATCATATGCTTAAGGAAAAAAATAAAGTATAAGAGATAGCAAAATTAGATGATAAAGTAGTTTTTTTTAAATCAAAAGTAATAGTCTTTGGTCTTTGTTTAAACTCCACAATTCTTTCTCTGATTCCTGATTGTTGCACTGATGGAATAAGCAAGTCCATTAAGGTTGATCATCACCCCTCCCACCATGTTGCTGTTATGGTGTATAATGTTCTTCAGGTTCTGCTCATCTCACTCAGCATCAGTTCATGTAAATCCTTCCATACTTCTCTAAATTCCCATCTCTCCTGGTTTCAAATAGAAAAATAGTGTTCCATAACATGCAAATAGCACAATTTGCTATGAATATTTTTGTACAAGTGAACATCTTTTTTTATGAAGCATTTTTAATTCAGCTATTTTGACTCTAAATGACTATTCTTTCCATTACATTATATAAAACTTGTTTTTTTGAGAGATTCAATTAAATGATGACTGGGATTATGGACCACTGCATTAAAAGCTATTTTTTGTTGAATGTATTTGACAGTACACATTTATAATAAAAAAATAGAAAAAAAGAGCTGTTCCAATGCAGTTCTTAAATAATAATGATAATAATAATAGTAATAATAATGATAATAACAAAGAATGCAACTGAGTAATACTTTAGCAATTGTTTTGATTGTTGGTGCTTTAAATAAATAAGGATTCCTTAAAAGAGATTAAGGAACTAGATTGAGACCTTTGTATGCATTTTAAAGAAATTTCCAGAAATTTTCTTTTTTTTTTCAGGTTTAATTTTTTATCTTCAATTTTATTGAAGTATTTTATCCAGATCTCTCATTTGCATTTGTCACAATTGTTTTCCTGAGTCAGAATTCTTTTTTAATTTACATTTTTATTTATTTACACATTACTAAAATAGTCTTGTAAGAGTAAACATAATCCTCCCTCCCTGCCCCCAAAATAAAAAAACCTCATGAGAAATAAAGTGAAAGAAAGAGAAAAACAATGTGCTTCAGTTTGTGTTCTGATATCATCAGCTCTGTCTCTGGGTTGTATTGCGCTTTTGTCTTAAGTCCATCAGAGAAGTTACTTTCATATTTTTCCATAATTGCTCTTGCTGATTTTAATTTCCTCCATCCATTCTTCCCCACTACCATTTATCATATTTTTCTCTCTCCTTTCACTCTGTCCCTCTTCAAAAGTGTGCTATGGATCAGCTGAGTGGCACAGTGGATAGAACACTGCCCCTGGGACCAAGAGGCCCTCAGCTTACATCCTACCCCAGAGTCCCAGTAACCGCGTAGTCCCTTGGTCCCAGACAGACCACCCAATCCCACCTTGCAAAAAAAGTAAAAAAAGAGTGCATTATATCTGACTATCCCCTCCTGTGAGCTACCCTCTCCTCTATCTCTTACTTCCTCCCTCCCCCTCCCACACCCTTTCTCCCATCCCCTTTCTCTCCTTTTTCTTCTAGATTTCTATGCCCGATTAAGTATGTATATTGTTACATTTCTGAGCCATTTCCAATGAGAATGAAGGTACTCTCATTCCCCCTCACCTCCACACTTCTGTACCATTGCAAAAGCTATTTCTTAACTCTTTTTACATATTTTACCTCTCTGTCTCCTTTCTCCCAGTACATTTCCTTTTCACCCAGTGACTCCATTTTTTACAATATATTAAACCTTCAAATTCAGTCCCCCACCCGTGCCTTGTCTATATATGCTCCTAACTGCCTTAAGAAATGAGAAGGTTCACATGAGTATTATCAGTATCATCTTACCATGAAGTTCATTGTCATTACATTCTTCATAATTTAACTTTCTCATCCACCCTCTCTATGCATCACTTTAGTTCTGTACTTAAAGATCAAACTTTCTGTTCAGCTCTGCTCTGATCATTTCAACAGGAACATCTGAAATTCCCCTGTTTCACTGAAAGTACATATTTTCCCCTGGAAGAAGATGTTCAGTTTGCTGGGTAGTTGATTCTGGGTTGTATTCCAAGCTCTTTTGCTTTCCCAAATATTATATTCCAAGCCCTATGAGCCCTTAATATGAATGCTGCTAAGTCTGTGTTACCCTACCTGTAGCTCCCTGATATTTGAAATGTTTCCCTTCTGGCTACTTGTAATATTTTCTCTTTTACTTGGGAGTTCTGGAACTTGTCTATAATATTCTTGAGGGATATATATATATATATATATATATATATATATATATATATATATATATATATATATAGATATATATAGATATATATAGATATATAGATATTATATATAGATATATATTTTAGATCTCTTTAAGGAGGAGTTCAGTAGATTCTCTCAATTTCTATTTTACCCTCTGCTTATAGGATATCAGGGCAATTTTCCTGTAGCAATTCTTTAAAAATGAATTCAAGGGGGGTAGCTAGGTAACACAGTAGATAGAGCACCAGCTCTAGAGTCAGGAGTACCTGAGTTCAAATCTGGCCTCAGACACTTAATAATTACCTAGCCATGTGGCATTGGGCAAGCCACTTAACCCCATTGCTTAGCAAAAACTAAAAAAAAAATGAAGTCAAGGCTTTTTTTTCCTGATTATGACTTTCAGGTAGCCCAATAACTTTTAAATTGTCTCTTTTGGATCTATTTTTCAGGTCCATTGTTTTTTCAATGAGACATTTCACATTTTTTTCTAGATTTTCTTTCTTTTCTTTCTTTATACTGTTTTATTGTGCCTTGATTCCTTGCAAATTCATTGGCTTCCTTTAGCTCCATTCTACCTTTGAAGGAGTTGTTTTATTCGGAGAGCTTGCTTATCTCCTTTTCCATCTGGCCAAGTCTGCTTTTTAAGGGATTCTTCTCCTTGTTAACTTTTTGGACTGCTTTTTCCATTTGACATAAATTGTTTTTAACATGCTGTTTTCTTCAGCATTTTTTTGGATCTCCTTCACCAAGCTGCTGACTTAGTTTTCATGTTTCTACTGTATGTCTCTCATTTATCTTCCCAATTTTTCTTCTACCTCCCTTACTTGGTTTTCAAAATCTTTTTTGAACTCTGCCATAGCCAGAAGCCAACTTCTATATTTCTTGGAAGCTTTGGATACAGGAAACTTGTGCTTTCTCATCTTCTGATTGTGTGTTTTTATCCTCCATGGGAACAAAGTAATTGTCTATGGTCAGATTCCTTTTATCTGTTTGCTTGTTTCCCTAGCCTCTGCCCTGATTTTGGGGTGCTTCTTGAGCTTTTAAGTATTATTGGGACACCCCTGCAAGGACATCAGTTCCTTCAAGGTCTTATAAGAGGCTCTGACTGTTCTCCTGTCTGTGCTCTGGTCTGTGAATGATCTCAAGCACACCCCTCTGCCCTGGAGCTGTGAGGATGGTCCTCTTCTATGGCAATAGGGGGCCCCACAATGAGACCAGGATCTGAATATGGACAAAAGCACAAGAGTCCTGTCCCAGAGACAGAGGAGAGACTTTGACAGTCTCCCCCCATCCCTTTACCTTCTTTGGGCTGCTGCTAGACAATTCCCTGCTAGGTGACTCTATGGACTTGCTTCTGTTTCCTGGGATCTGGGCTGCACTGATGGTCATGACTGTGTTGAGGGCCATGCTGGCTCCCACTTACTCTGGCAGAGATTTCCCTGCTGATCTTCCAGTTGTGCTTGGTGTTCCCTGGTCTGGCAGGTCAGGAAACAACTTCAGCTGCTAGGAGATGGCACTCCCAGGGACCCAGGTTCCCTGTGGATTATTCCTGGAAGTCTGGAGCTCCTTCACTCCAGCATGTTGATCCTGGCTGTGCTACTGCCCCCTCCAACTTTATGGAACAGAGCCTTCCCATGATCTTCCAGGTTATTTGGGGCTGGAGAATTGCCTCACTGGAACTTTCTGTGGGTTCTGTCTCTCAAAAATTTAGAGTCATCATTTTAAGGTTTTTGAAATATTTTGTAGAGAGCTCCTAGGAAAGGCTGTTCTCATGGCACCATCTTGGCTCCACCCCCACTCCCATTCTCCAATTCTAGGAATTTTCAAGGACTTTAGTGATTGATGTATTTTAGTTCTTTAATATTTATAGTTTTATTTTAAAATTTAAGCCTTTGATAAATATGTATGTAATCTTGTATGTAATCATGATTATAGTCAATTTCTGATTAATAAGTGCAGTGAAGAGAGGTCTGGGAAAAAAGGCAAAGAGCTAAAGAACATATATGTGTATGAGCAGATAAGGAGTGGAATCCTCAAACTGGAGGTTACTAAGCAGTAAATGTTTTAAGACACAGAAAAAGTAAAATAAACATAGTATGTACAAATTCCTTCAGAGGAGGAAGAAAAGAGGAGGAAGGAACAAGAACATGAACATCACACAGTTTTTTCCCTTGGCTAGCAAATGGTGGGATTAACTCAAGGCTGTTTGTTGTCCCAAAATGGGAATGAGAAGAAAAGTTTGTATCAGATCAAACCAACCTCCCTATGTCAGGGGGAGAGAAATTAATGAGTAATACATTTTCAAGTTCAATGTTTGCATTTTAAAAAGTATTTATATTGGAGTCAGTTTAGGAATATCAGTTGTATAAAGCCAGAGAACAGCAAGTACTCTGTGATATATGAAGTTAACAGGGATAGGAACATGCTAAGTGATCAGGGCCAAAATCTTACACAATGTTCCACCCACTAGGTGCTTAATCAATATTGATTGAATGAAAGAGAATATGTGTGAATGAAGAGAAAAGACAGTTGGATATTTTTCCAGAGCCTTTTGTTTTGCTCCACTGAAAAAAGAAATTTATACTTTTAATTTAAAGTGCCAAAAGGATTGATTGACAAAACATTGTTTCCCTGTGCACCAAATCTAAGCTCTGCTTGGTGGGGAAATAATATAAATGCAATTGATAATGTGTTATAAAAATGTTTCTTTTGTAAAATTGAGAAAGAGTGGCAATCATTTTCTTTTGTCTCCATATTTTCAAAAGCCATGTGAAAAGGTATTAGATGTTTCTGCAGTTTGTCTTAGTTTCATTAATATATCAATTTTTAAATTTAATATTTCAATAAATGTCATTAAGCTTGTGTCAGTACCCATTTGCCTGGTACATTTGCCTTAATTTTTGGTCTTTAAGCGTATACATTATGCATATAATGTTCTTATATCTTTTTTATGTAGTCAGCCTTCAACTTAAAAAAGTATAAAGTATATTATACTCTAAAGTATCTTATTATTTAAATGATTAATTAATAATTTAATTAATATGATTTAATTATTTAAAGCATATTATTATTTAATGTCATTATATGTAATACATATATGTCCAAGCATATATGCATGATTGTGCATGTTTGAATATATTTGTATAAATATGATTTCAATTAACTCAATAAAATTTTGAGTAGAATTCTAAACAGCCATGTAAAGAAGAATATCTAAAATAAGTGCATTTTACACACACACAGACACAGATGCACACACACACATGCACATGCACATCTCTGAAATAGAATTGAGTAATTTATCATTTTATAGTACATACAATTTCTTTAGGAATACAAAAATTTGCTGCTTTTGTTTTACTCTCATCTTTTAGCTTCTGACAAATGTTTGGTACCTGAACTAACCTCAATTACTGTGGAGACTGAGTTAAAAGGAGAGCTTGAAGGGGACTAGTTGTGAAGGAAATTAACAGGAGAAAAGATATCCAAATACTACTTCTACAGTAAAATGATTCTTTGAAAATAGAGTGCAATGTTCATAATCAAATAATCTATTTGTTAGTACCAAGGTGAACATTTGAATGGCAGGTAACATATTTACAGCATCATGCTTGTTAGTGTTTCTGAACTAATACAGAATTGAGCCCTACCCTCGAAATTTCCATGCACTGATTCATAAACTTATTGAGTAACAGTTAGCTCATGGAGTTCTTAGCTAAAGAAATTTTTTTCAGTTGTATTTATTTTTCAGTTGCATTTTTGTATAACTGTACAGATTTTCAGTTGTAAATATCTAATTGGTTAGTCAGACCTATAGTTCAAGTTGGAGACCGAGTCTGAATTGGACCCTAGACAAGCCATGTTAAACATTCTATTTTTCTTTCACTCAGATTGAAGACTGAGAAAGTTATTTTTTTGATAAGCATAGAGCATAAATAAGAATGAAGATTTGAGCTTGGCTCAATAAGTGATATCCAAGTGTGCATTAATTATATGTGATATCTGTAATCTTCTAGGGGAGAACAACTGCATCTAAAATGGAAATGATGCAGATTTGTGAGGATAATGATAACTATTTTATATATCCATTTTCTTTTCACTTTAAGTACTTGCATATAATGATGATGATGCTAATCAGACGATGATTCAGAGCTTCACAGATGGAACCTTAGTGGTCAAGAACACAATATTTTTGGTAAATTATAACTGGACTATGTTACTTTGGGAAAATGTTATTGAAAATATAAAATACACTATCTGGAAGAATATTAATGGTTTATATTATTTTGTAAGTAAAGACCTCAAATTGGATTTTCTTCAATTTTTCTTCCACTCTGTCAATTACCAACACTCACAACTACTTCTCTAAAATTTGTTTTCGCCTTTCCACTCCTCTTTACCTTAGTTCAAGGACAATGGTCCTTTTCCTGGACTAACAAAACTGTCTCTTAACTGGTCGACTCTTCTGCTATCTCTACCCTATTTTAATCTAGTTCTACTTAAGTGCTGTAAGGGAAACAATGTATTACTGATAGAGCACTGGACTGAGAGTCAGCAAGACATGAGTTCAAATTCTACTTCACAAACATATAGTTCTATGATCTTTATCAATTCACATAAAAACTTCTGTACATCATTTCCTCATTTTTTAGAATGATGTATCAGACTTATTGGTCTCTAAGATCCCTTCTAGCTTTAAATCAATGACTATAAACATAGAACTTTGATTACAACTATTAATCAATAATTCATTGATCATCAGTGGCTCCTTGACCTGTTAAATAAAATCAAACATCCTTAGATTATTATTTAAAGTTTTCCATGGTTTCCATTTCCTTTCCTAGGCATATCTCATTTTATTCCCTTTCAAATTGAACTCTATACTGTTCTATAAATCCGCTGCTGATTTTCCCTGCTTATTCTATTCCATATACCTGAAATAACTTTCCATTGCCAACTTATTTATTAGAAGCTGATTCATCTTCAAGACCAACATGGACTGTCAATTACTCCACGAAGTTATGGTAGAATACGCCAGGTGGAAGTGTTCTCTTTTACTTCTCTTGTTCTTGTGATATATTTATACCATAGATGCAAATGCCTACAAATCTTATCTTCCTTACTAGATGGTATGTTTTTTGAGGGCAGTAGTCAAGTTTTACTTATCTTTATATATACTTATCTTTATGTGTTCTCAGGTCTACACAACATAGTATTTTGAAGGATGCATAGGATTAGTAAATGTCATAATTTGATTTTCCTGAATAACAGCAAAATTATTTACAGTATTCTTCCTGTATTGTTATAATTTTTAAAAACCATGTTTATAATTTTAAAAAAAAATCACATTAATGATAGAGAAATATGACCTTACTAATTTTGAGTATTCTTTACTCACATTAGTTTGTGTGTATATGTGTGTAGGTTTATGTGTGAGAGAGAAGCACACACAAAGATAGAGAGACAAAAAAGAAAAAACTGAATACATAAAGAGACAATATGGTATAATGAATAGAATGTTGATTTGAGTTCAGGAAAAACTTAGGCTCAAATCATACCTCAGACACTTGCTTTCTGATCTTGAATGGGCTGCTCAAATTCTTTAAGTCTCAGTTTCTTTTGGGTTTTTTTTTTTTTTGAGCATGGAGAAAACACTACATCTATTCCATATCATTATTATGTGACTTAAAAATAATGTTTTTAAATTGCCTTGAAGGCACTAAAGTTTACATAACAATCAACTATTTTGTTTTTCTCTTCAAATACTGATTGCTCATATTGGGCAAATTTTCTGCTATCTGAATCCATAGGATTTTAAAACAAAATTATATGATATGTTTTTCAAAAGCAATGTAGATCTTCTATAATTCTACTGTAAAACAGGAAACTGTGGTTTTAATAGTCTTTATCATCTAATCATTAAGACAAACCTAACAAGGGATCACCAGAATAATAATAACATTATTACAGCACTTTGAGATTTTACCAAGCACTTTACATATATTATCTAATTTAATCCTTACAATAAACTTGTGAGGTAGGTACTATTATTATCACCATTTCACAGATGAAGAAACTTGAGACTGAAGGGGCTGTGTGTTTTGGGGGGAAACAAAGCTAATATATATCTGAGGTAGGCTTTGAATAAAGACCTCCCTGACTTACAGTATATTATTATATCTTCTGCTCTATATATTATTGTGTGATATAAATTATCATGAAAAAATCCTTCTGTTCTTTACTTTCATTGGGATCATAGGATGAAAGTGAGTTACAAAGCACATTAGAAATCATATCATTCAACTCCCTTATTTTATGTCTAAGATAACAGAGGCCCAGAGAGTGTAAGTGACTTGATCAAGCTTTAATTATTTTATAAATTTAGCACTGGTGATTTTAAAAAAATCACATTTTTGTATTTAGAGACATTTTTACATAGAATAAATATAAAAAAAACAATGTATCTATTCTATAGAAATTAACCTTGGTTAAGTCATTTAAATCTTATTTGCCTCAGTTTCCTTAACTGTAAAATGAGGATAGAAATAGCACTTACCTCCCAGGACTGCTGTAAGAATCAAATGCAATAAAAATAGTAAAGTGCTTGGCAGAGATCCTGGAAAATAGAAAGTGTTAAAAAATGTTATTGTTGTTGTTGAATTGTTTCAGTTGTGTCCAGCTATTCTTGACCCTCTTTGTGATTTTCTTGGCAAATAGAATGGAGTGGTTTACTATTTCCTTCTCCAGTTCATTTTATCATGAATTAAGTGATGCAAAAAGATTAATTAAATGACTTGCCTAGGGTCACATAGCTAGTAAGTGTCTGAGGTCACATTTGAACTCAGGTCTTCTTAACTCCAGGTCTGGCACTCTCTTTACTGTGACACCTCACTGCCCAAGTATTATATAAATGTTAGCTATTATTATTTACATTAAATACTTATGAAAATTACTTGGTAATTACCTATAAGGAGCAAGATCCAACTCTATATAATTAGTAATTGTTTTTTTATATATATGTTCTATTTTGACTATAAGCTTTTTTAAATTACCACTGGATACAACACTCTTGATAAAAGTTTTTGTTGAAAGATCTCATTCATCTATGCCAATTTTTACTGTTATTAAATATTTTAGTTAAATCTTGTAACCATGGCAAACATTGGGATGAACTTACTATCATTAAGGAAAATTACATTTCCAAATGTGAAAATTATCTGGATAATGGAAAGCAATATGTACTTTGACTTGAAATAAACAATACTTTGATATGAAATTTTACCCAAATAATTAGAACATGACTTATTGGAGAGAAGGTAAAATGAATACAAAGCCAATAGAAAAAAAAGCAAAATGATAAAAGTGAAAATAAAGTTTAAAAATCTGACACATGTTAAAATTAAAAATGGAAAATAGATGATTCAGATTACATTGTTAAGAAATATAGCAATTTAAAAAATCTTTCTTATTATTAAATTTTATTATTTCAATTGCATACAAAGGAAGTTTTAGCATTTGTTCAATTAGTTCCACATTTTTCTACACCCTTCTTTCTCTACTCCCTCTCCATGATGTTGAGCAATCTCGTAGAAGTTGTACATGTACAATCATATTTAACATATTTCCATATTAGATATGTTGTGAAAGAGGAATAGTTCTAATTAGTTTCTTCATCTGTGAAGCAGGAAAAATATGAGAAAGAAAAACATAAAATAAGTTTTTAAAATTGTTCTATAATATTACTCCTTAGTTTTTTCTCTTGATGTGGATGACTCCAAACAGGTCTGTCATGATTGTCTTTGATAACTGAAGTGCTGAGAGAAAGTGTATCTATCATAGCATGTCATCACATAATGCTCTTGTTAATGCATACATGTTTTTCTGTTTCTGCTCACTTCACTCGGCATCAGTTCATGCAAGTCTTTCCATGTTTGTCTAAAGTCCATTCACTCATGATTTCTTGTTAAATAATAGTACTTTTTTTAACATCCATATACCATAAATTGTTCAGCCATTCCCCAATTAATTGCTTATCTCCTCAGTTTCTTTACTACTATAAAAAGACCTGCTATAAATACTTCTGTACATGTGGAACTTTTCTGACTTTTTTTTATGATTCTTTTGGGATATAGACTAAGTAGAGGTAATTCTGGAATGAAGGGTAGTTTATTGCCCTTTGGGCATAGTTCCAAATTGTTCTCCAGAATGATTGGACCAGTTTACATCTCTAACACCAGTGCATTAGTGTCCCAATTTTCCCACATTCTTTTTAACATTGATCATTTTCTGTGCATACTCTTTGATCCAGCAATACCACTAATGGGTCTATACTTAGATGATGGGAAAAAGGGTAAAAACATCACTTGTACAAAAAAATTCATAGCAGCCCTGTTTGTGGTAGCAAAGAAATGCAAATTGAGTGAATGTCCATCAGTTGGGGAATGGTTGAACAAATTGTGGTATATGTACGTTATGGAACACTATTATTCTATTAGAAAACAGGAGGGATGGGAATTCAGAGAAGCCTTGAAGGATTTAAATGATGCTGAGCGAGATGAGCAGAACCAGGAGAACATTGTATACCATAACAACAACAACATGGGGTTGATGATCAATCTTAATGGACTTGCTCATTCCATCAGTGCAATAATCAGGGACAATTTTGGAATATCTTTGATGGAGAATGCTATCTATATCCAGAGAAAGAATTGTGGAGTTTGAACAAAGACCAAAGACTATTGCTTTTAACTTAAAAATTATCTTATTAATTTTGCTATCTCATATTTTTTCCTTAAGGATATGATTTTTCTCAACACATTCGATTTAGATCAATGTATAGCATGGAAACAATGTAAGGGCTGACAGACTGCTTACTACTACTGTGGGGGGGCTAGGGGGAAGGAAGCAAGATTAGGGGAAAATTGTAATCCAAAAATAAATAAATAAGTAGATAGATAGATAGATAAATAGATAGATAGATAGATAGATAAAAAAATAAAAAACATTGATCATTTTCCTTTTTTTGTGACCTTAGCGAATCTGATAGGTAAGAGGGGTAGTATCTCAGAGTTGTTTTAATTTGCATTTCTCTAATCAAAAATGATTTGAAGCACTTTTCCTTCTGACTATAGTTTTAATTTCTTCATCTGAACAATGACTATTCCTTTCCTTTGACCATTATTTACTATTGAATAACTTATGATCAGAAATTTGATTCAGTTCTCTATATATTTTAGAAATGAGTCTTTTGTCAGAAACACTAACTGTGAAAATTGTTTCCCAGCTTTCTGTATTCCTTCTAATCTTGGTTGCATTGATTTTATTTATGCGAAACCTTTGTAATTTAGTTGAAATCATCCATTCTACAATTTTTAATGTTATCTACCTCTTGTTTGATTATAAACTTCTCCCGTCTCTATAGATTTGACAGATAGAGCAATTCTTGTTTTCTTTCTTTTTTTTTCAGTTTTTGCACGGCAATGGAGTTAAGTGATTTGCCTAAATTTACACTTTTTTATTTGTTGCTGTTGGGATTTGTTGGTGAAATAGAGTAATTTCTTATAGAATTTTAACGACTATAAATACATTATTATGTTGGGTGATCAAATGAGTTAATATATTAGGTAGAATCTCTGTGCTAAGTTTATGGGAGAATTTAATAAATAGTCATAGGTATCCAAAGGCTATAATCTATGCTGTTGGATTTAAGTATTAGCACATTGGAGTGTTTTTTGTCTTTCTTCTCAGAGTCATATTCTAGTCAAGGATTCCATCTCATAAGTCTGAACAATGCTTTTTATATAAAATTTCCCTCTTATTCATACTCTGTCCTTCTTTGTATCTAGAGTGGAAATTGATTTTATTTCTAGCTCCATTACTCACGGTATAACAAAGTTTGTGGGAGAAAACCAGAGTGTTTTGAGCTGATGGCAATAGTGGTCACACCCTAATCCTTAAGAAGAACTTGTAGAAACTTTGGGGGAAATATAGTCATTCTCCCTCAGAGAAAGTGAGTCAGAGTATATTAACTACATATATAACAAAATTCCACTTCTCAAAAGATTAGAAGGGCAGGAACAGTTTTCAAAAGAAGAATTGCATCTATAAATGAACACATAACATGCTCTAAATAATTACCGGCAAGATAAATTAGATTTAAAACATTCCTAAGGTTCCACTTTACATATTCAAATCAGCAATGATGACAAATAATGGAAATGGTTAGTGTTTGAAAGACTATGGGCATAGGCTTATCAATGCATTCTTCTTGAATCTGTGAAAGTAATTCAAATATTTTTCATATTTATTTTGAATTAGACAAGAAAAAGTTACTGTAGATGAAGAGGTTATTTATAATGACTGTAAAAATGTAATTTTGGTGATAAAATAAAGAACTTTGAAGAACATATACTGAAATGGTTGGCAATTTTCTGTTATGTCTTGTGCAATATTATTATTTTGCACAGATCTTTATTGTAGTTTCTTCTACTATAAAAGATGAATTGTTTACAATTTTCTCTCTAGCTTGAGGGACAAACATCTTTAGGGTGTTGCATGGTGGAATATTAGTACTCATTAGGGCAGCTAGGTGATGCAGTGGATAGAGTGCTGGCCTTGGAGTAAGGAGGATGGGAGTCAAAATCCATCATCAAACATTAAAAACATAATTGCTGTGTGTTCTTGGGTAAGTCACTTAACCCTGACTGTCTTACAACCATGGCCATCTCCATTGGACCAGAAAGTGAGGTTGGTTACTTAGCACAGCACCCTCTCATTCAAATCCAATACATATTCTTATCATGGCATCACCTCCTCTGATGTGTCATGATCTTCTTTGAGAACAAAGGACAAACATCATCATCATTAACCACTCATTATATTTGCATCTCTTTAATTCATCTTTTTAATGACTGCAAATATTGTTTGCTATTTCTCCTTCACTTTAAAAGGACCGATGACATCTCCAGATAAAGTCTTGGGGGTGAATTGGTTTTAAATAAGGTAGAGTTGCAGAGTTACTAGTCTTACTCTCTTTTCCAGAGTGATTGAAGTCCAGTGGCAAGACCTAAGTCAGAACAACTAACTGACCAGGAATGCAGTTGATGATCTTGGTGTCTTCAATATCTAAACTCTCAGTAGTTTACAGTGCCTACTTCATGGACATTGGAACAGATTGTTCTCACTTATGCATTCTACTGGGGAAAATTTTCAATAACTCATAGATAGATTTGAGACCTATCAGTCTTCCTTAACCTTAATTAACCCATCTGCCAAGACAATTTTACCAGTATGTGACTGCTATGCAGTCACAGGTGAGAGCTGGAGGAAAAATGGATACTGAAGGTAGTAGGTACTAATTCTACCTGAATACTTCATTCATCTTGGACATGACTGAATACAAATATAGCATTGTGTCAGTAGCTTTATGGCTAATCAGGACTGAAGTTGATATATACCGAGGTTAAGTTTCAAGGAAGGCAACTGTAGTGATTTTTATTTCTTGAACTAATTTCTTTATTTGAAAAATTTAGACTTTCTTCTTTCTGAAATCAAGTTCAAAAGTTATCCATCTAATGTTGAGGTTCTTAGGTAATAAAGATAAAATTTCTGAGAACTCATGAATTTCTTTTGAATAGTTTTCTCTTCTTCCTATGTGCTATCTTCCTAGATGATATTATCTACTTCCATGGATTTAGTAACCATCTCTTTGTATATTATTCCCATAATTATATGTTTAGCCCATTTCTCTCTCTGGTGATAAGCCCCGATTCTCCAACTGCTTGCTGAACAGTTCCACTTGGATGTTTCCTTAGCATCTCAAATTCAACACATAGAAAATGGGACAAATTGTCTTTCCACTCACTCCCAGGCTTTAATCACACTTGTCTATTTGTATAATTAAATGCATAATAAACTTAATATTGAATGCAAATATAATTAAAATTTCTTTATAATTAAATTTAAATTAACTTTAATTCAAAAAGCAGTTTTTTAAGTCACTGCAAGTCAATCAGCATTAATTAAGCATCTATTATTGTACCAGGCACTGTGTTAATTGTCCACTGGTGATATAAAGAAAGTTTAAAAAAAGTCTTGCCCTCAAAGAACTAATAATGTAGCAAGTCAGAACCAGATTTTGCGTGTTTTTTCATTCTCATTAATTTGTTCTCTCATAAGGTCACAGTGTATATACTTTGTTCTTCTAGTTCTGATTTTTGTAGTATTTTTTCATAAAACATTTTCCATATTTCTTTATACATATTTGTCATACTTGTCGTTCTTAATTTAATTATATAGTATTACACTGTTTCAACAAAAAACAATTTATCCAAATGCTACCATCGTTGGGGAAGCAAAAGTTGTCGCTGTTATTTTCAATTACAAATGATTCTGCTATGAAATTTTTTTTTTTTTTTTGCCTTTTAAAGGTTGGCATTTTATGGTGTTTTGAGATTTATGAAATAAATGTTTTATGTACAGTTTATCATTCAAGCTCCATAACAAGACTGTGAAGTTAGTTACTCCAGATATTATTATTTCCATTTCAAAGATGACCTACAATGGAAATCTTTGAACAAATAACTCATTTTTTTACTTATTTTGTAACATTTTCAGAGTATTATTATTACCAACAATGGAATATTTGGAACACAAAATCTAATTATTTTTGTAACTTTTATTAATGTCAAACTTCTTTCTTTTTTCTTTCTTTCTTTTTTTTTTGCAAGGCAGTGGGGTTAAGTGGCTTGCCCAAGGCCACACAGCTAGGTAATTATTAAGTGTCTGAGGCCGGATTTGAACTCAGGTACTCCTGACTCCAGGGCCGGTGCTCTATCTACTGTGCCACCTGGGTGAACATTTTTCAAAGATTATTAGTCATTTGTGCTTCATCTTCTGAAAATTTTCTGTTCCTAAAAGGAAATATGATCTAGTTCCTAGTCTGAGTCTGAATTCAAGTTTTCTCTCTCTGACACATATTCACTGTTGACTCTGGTCTCATTACTTCTTGATTCCCTGGCTTATTTTTCATAAATATAAGTTGAAGGAGAGGTGCTACCCTCCAGATGTGTAAGAATTTGTTCACTCAGAAATTCCTCATACCATTGTAATCATAGGTCCTATCCTCTATGGACTGAAATTTCTCCTTTGCAATTTTCTAATTTCTTGTAAATTATGGATGAAATGTTTTTATCTGTTATATTTATCACAGATATTTTCCCCAATATGGTTTAATAATAAACACAATATAGAAACTGGTCTTGTCCCCAATCATTCAATTTACTTATTAGATATAAGAAAATTATCTTCTGTCTGTCTCACTCCTAATAAATAGGAATACATTATTCTATTCCCTTCTAATTCCTAAGGTTATTTTACAGTTTGAATCTATTATCCCCCCTCATTTGGAATTCACTGAGGCATATGGGGTAAGATGTAGATTTATGTTCATTTTCTACTAAATTTCCTATAAAGTTTCTCTCCTATTTTTTGTTGAAGACTCTACTGTCTTCTAGTAACTTAAGTTTTCAGTATCAGAATCATGCTTAACTATTTCCTCTCTCTTCCCATAATCTGTTGTCAAGTTTTGATTCACTCTCTCTAATCTTTCTTATGTCTATCTCCTTTTCTCTACTCACATAATGTATAGCCAAGGTGAAGACTTCCTCACTTCCCATGTGACCTATTATAATAGTTTTCTGTTCAATTCAGCTGCCAACATTTTCCTAAACTATAGGTCTGACTATGTCACTCCCCTATTGAAAACTGCTCAAGTACTCCCTCTTGCTCCTTGGAAAAATATGAAATCTTCAGTCTAATATTTCAAGTACTCCACAATCTGTCTCCAACTCATCCTTTCCATGTTATGTCTTATAATGCCTATTGGCTCTATGTATTTTCATACAAATTGCCATGTAAACCCCACAGTTCACTCCATCAGAATCCTCATCTTTCTTTAAATCTCAGCTCGGGTATGTCTTGCTACAGGAAGTCTTTCCTCCAGTTGTTATTGCTTTTACTTTTTTCTAGTTATATTTTATTTCCTTAGTCTCAAGATGTTTGTAAATATGACAGAGGTCATCTAGTTCAATTCCCTCATTTTAGAGAAAATGAAATGGAGGGCCAAAGAATTGTGACTTGCCCAAGTCCACAGTAAATGACAGGGTGAGAGTTTGAATCTAGGCATGATGATTCCAAATGATTCCAAATATCCTTATCTGTGAAGATACTATATTAAGTATTATATATAGAACATAGGCTCCCTATTATCACTTTCGTTTTTTGTGCATGAATTCTCAATGCCTAGTACAATGCATTAAACATGGTAGGTGCATAGTAATTGTTTACTGAATTGAGTTTTCATGACTATTCAAGGAAAAAAGGAATTGTAATGGCAGAGATAGATATCTCTGCTTTGTCTTTATTTATTGGTCAACCGCATTATTAGCGGTGGGGAATAGTCCATATTAGATATCCCAGGACAGTGGTAGAATGCATGAAAGGTATGCATATAAGTTTATAGATCTATGAATAAAAAGGACCTTGGAAGGTATGAAGTTCAAACTTCTCATTTTATAAATGTGCAAGGGAGACTAGTCACAAAGAAGCTAAATATTAGAAATGGGATTAAGTTGATATCTCTACTATGGGAAAAAATTTTAAGTCTTACAATTTAATAAAGTTGTGATTGTCCTTCATTCTCAAAGAGGACCATTAGGGAGGTGATGCCATAATATGCAAGTGAAATGGATTTGAATGAGGATTTATAAGAGATCAGTTTAAATATAGGTGTTCAGAATAAACATTGAATTCAGCTGTCCTGCATAAAAATGGATTAGCCTAACATCACCTTATGACAATGGTTTTATAATAAATAAATAAATAGACAGATAGATAGATAATGAATGAATGAATGACTTTCTTTTTTTGGTCTCTTTGTCCAAAATCAAAGATGATGAGACTACCTTTGATTTTTCAGTTATAAAGAGACTACTATGAAATGAACTATTCACTTCTAGTCAAATTTGTTATCATCCCCTGAAACTATATTTCTTTATGAGTTTCAGGAAGTTTTATCCCTTTCATTTTTTCTTCAGTCTACAAGTCACCCATGATTTTAATTGACTTGTATCTTTTTCTATTGTTTTTAGTTTCACATTTCTTGAATATCAAACAATGTTTATACTTCTCTACTTCCTGTGACATTCTGGCTCCATAAAGTTCCTAACTTCTAGACAATGGCAACAATTTCTTCAAAACTAACACTCCCTAAAGCATATTCATCCTGCAAAAGAGTGACACTTAGTCCCCCCCCCCCCCCAAATATAACTGAAAATAAAATCAGGATATTTTCTGTTTTGAAGTCAGAAAACTTCTATTCAAGTTTTAGCTCTGACATTTACTGTGAGTCCTCATGAAAGATTTTTAAACAGAGAACATTTCCTCTAAAATGGGGGATAATCATATTTATATTACCAATCTCTAATACAAATGCCAGTTGCTACTATGTGATGAATTGTACAGCGACTTGAACAGAGGTCTATGATTTTGAAGTAAAGAGAGTGCATTTTTGGAAGTGTTGAAAAGACTTAATGGAGGGGGCATTTTTAAAATGGGCCTCTCAGAGCAGCATTTCTAACTTAAGTAATTGGCCTTGGAGTGAAAATATTTTAGGCAGGACTAGCAAGAACAAATGAAAGGAAATGCAAATACCCAATTTCTGATCTGACTGGAGAAGATGGTACAAATAGAAGTAGGAAAGATAAATCCAAAAGGGTAGTATTGTGTGATAAATTATAGATGACATCAAATAACAGATTAATTGATTTAATTTGCCCAGAGTTGAGGAGTCATTGAAGGTTTTGAGTAAATAAGGAAATGCTTAAAATGGTGTTTTAGGAAGATTACTTGGGGATTATGAGTGGGGAGAGAAACTGCAGTTGCAGAGAAAAGTTAGATTATTACAAAAATATAGCAATGAGATGATTAGGGTCAGTACTAGTGGAATGTCAGTGAAATAGAAAGGAAGGACATATATATATATATTATATATATATATATATATATGACAGAATTTAAAAATAATAAAAGACCTGATTAGAGTTGGTATAAAGAGAAAGGAACAATAAAAAACTGATATTCTGAATGCAAGTCAGTAGAAGAAATGTGATTGCATTGGCAGAAACAAGGGACAGAGGAAGAAAAGCTGAGTTGGAGGGAATTGATTTTTAGCAAACTGAGTTAAAAGTACCAGTGGGACATCAAGCATCAGTTGGAAAATTGATACTGGAACATTTTAAAAGCTTCACTGAAGCACAGGACTATATTCGTGTGGCAACTTTTCTGGGCTGATTGTGTCAACTTTGTCTTTACTGGCAGACTGGGTCCCATTAAGGTGGCTTCCTACTACTACTTAACTTGTGTAAGGGTGACACTGAAGAGTTAGAGCTTCTGATACCAGCATCCACAAGCCCCACATACAATGTACTTCCCTTTATCAGTTACTCAGCAGAACTCTGTTAGGTTTTAGAAAAGAGATTCCACTAAGAAGACACAGCTAGGAGATACAACCAACCTACTCTTTCCCTGCCTCTCATAACAGGGAACACTCCCTCAGTCTATCATATCCCTTGGATGGTATGATTAAATTTAAAGTCAAATGGCAGCAAAATATATGTGCATAAAGCACATATGACAAAAGGGCATCTCCAGACTCTAGTTCTCAAAAGTATTTTTCCCTTTTCATGGAGTTTTCATGTTATTCCTTTAGCAACAGATTTCTAATGGGCTGATTGGATCTATGCTTTCCTAGGTATTTCTTTCCATTACAAAGTGTTAGATCCTTTAAAGCTTATGTCCTTAAGGGGATTTTTTTTCTATATTCATAATCAGGTTCTTTTTCTGACATTGTCTACTACTGCTTTAGTGGACTCTGCTATCAATTAGGGCCTCTGATAACTTTGATAGATATCGCAGTATCTTAGGCATTCTCTTTTCTGAATATTTATTCATTATTTTTCTTAGAAAGAATAAGCACAAAAGAAATAGAGACATTATGGCCACATAGGTAATTACCTCACCAGGTAGGAGAGGAGTGGTTATCACGTTTTCCACCAAGCAACTCATAGAAATCCTGTTTTTACTTGTCTCCAGGGAGAAAAAAAAATCAAAAGGGATCAACAGAAGGGTCAGTAACTCCTTTTGTACATACACTTAATTATAACTCAGAAGTTCATGAGTAGGTAGTCACTTTTACTTCTAAACTAACCAAATTACCCTTTATTGCAGTATCAATCCTTAACACTCATGGCTGGAAGTAGGTACACTAAGCCTCCTTATATTGCATTGGAATCAGGAAAGAAAAATCTAAACTGGGAACTTATCAAATTATCCTTCCATTAAATTAGAATCAGAGAATATGATCCATAATTATGAGGGACATTAAATATCATCTACTATAATCTTCTCTGAGGTTCAGAGAGTAGGAAGTGACTTGTCTATGGTTATACAGCAATTAATGAGAAGACCAGGACCAATCTTTTGATTCAGTTCTAATACAGTTCTATTCTGAATGTTAGCTAGATCAAGAAGGGACCTTAGATACCATCTGGTTCTAACCCCAGGTTTTATTAGTGACAAAACTGAAATTTGAAAAAATGAAATTAATTACTCAAAGTTACAGAACCATTTGAAAGTAATGTTTCTACTAGAAGTCTCATCTCCATCTCCCCAATCAGCATTCTTCCCATTATACAATTGTCACTATGATATCTTTATCATCCATCTATCTATTCATCTATTTATCTATCTATCAAGATATCTACATCTATGTATATCTGTGTGCACTTCCTTTTTATATCATCTATAACACACATGCATATTATTCTATTTCCCTGTTCATGCTTTCAGATTTTGGAGGGGAATTTGAGGAAATGGAGAATAACCTTCAGTTTTCCTCAGTATTGTAGTTCATGGAACTGAGAAAAACCCTTAATTTTGGTTGATGAATTAACGTCCAAAGTTTACAAATTATAACTTTGCAATTTCATGTCTCAGAGATAAATCAACAAAAACACAAATAATTCAAAAACAATCAGTACTGTCTAAAAGAACTCTTGGAAACAGCTCATTTGAGGTTTGCAATTGACCTTTATGTTTTTTTAATTGCATTTGCTATGAAGAATATGCTCAGTACTGAAAATCATCCTCTGCTGTTTTTTTTTCATAATGGGAAACAAAAAGCAAATATGGACATGTCATGAAAAATCATCAGCATACCAGATGTTGGCAAAAACAATGACCAGATTTTAAAACCACAATTGCATAGTATTAGCATTTTGAGGAAACACAGAAGTTATCTCAATCTATTTTCTTTATGGAATTTAAAAATATGTGGCAATCAATGAGAGGCATTATCTTTAAATTGTTAATCAAAAATTAGCAAATTTGAACAAGGAGATTTTTAAGTTAGGATTAGGTTTAAAATTTTTTTTAATATGCATCTTTTGTAAAAATAAAATCTTAGTTAACTTATATTTAACATTTTCCAAATAGTGATCTTGCAAATTAAATTAAAGATGTAATAAACACAAACTTGTAAAAAAATCAGCCATCATTTTTTCAATAGAGATAAGTGGAAGAATAAGGAGTGAATCTATTTGAAAACATTTGAATAATTTTTATTCTCTATTTTGGGCAATTTGAACATATAAGTAGAAAGGTGAATGTTAAAGTGAAAGGAATTGTGCTTTCTCTTGCTTTATAGATAAGGAAACAGAACCATAGAAGTGAAATAATTTGCCCAAGACACACAATTGGTTATGGTAGAAATAGGACTAGAACTCAGATCTCTTTATTCTCTTTTCAACTTTCTAGCACTCTTTCTACTAAAACAGTGAACTATTAGTTAGACATTAGGAAAGACAACAAACTTTAGAAAATTTACCTTTATCTTGTATAGTCAGGGATAATCTGAAGTCCATGTACTGGTTGGTGTGTGATACTAAACATGACCTCTCTTATCTCAAATTGAGTGTATGCTACTAGAACTGTATACTACTAGAAGTAAAACCATCCATTTTAGATTTGTATTGCTATTTCTCTCTGATCTTTTTTTTCTTTAAGCTACATTGATATTTCCTTTTAGTTTTTGCTATCATCTTGACTCAATGAGTCTCTGGTGTTGTTAGAGGAAGGGGACCCCTCTCAATTTATCCTTGGACCTCCTGAAATGACATATGCGTTTTGTAGTTTCTTTTGAATTCTCAGTGGGGTGTGGGGAGAAATCACGAAATAATCACAGATAGCTGAACTTCAATTTTGCCTTCCCAAAATATTTAGGACTCTGGCAAGAAAATGGAGAAATTGATGAGGGGGCATTTCAAGACTATCAATGTCTACTGCAGCTTAATTTCAACTTTGCTTGAATCTAAAGAAGGGCTAGGTCAAATCATTTGGAACATATCACCCATTCATTTCAGTGTACTAAGTTCCAATGTGAATGGTTGAATTGAAAAAGAAGAAGAAAGCAGCAAAGAAATGTATGAACTGTCTAGATCATTACTCTTATAAGCTGCTGTTTTTGAAGGGGGCAAAAAGACTTTTTGAACTTTGATTAACTTGACCAGCACTATCCATCAAGTAAATCAGACTGATGATCAATCTGAACAGGAAAAACAGCTTAGAAAAATGGATGTCATTTTGATAAGTGGTAGGCATCTGGCTACATACTAAGCAGATGCTCAAGTATTAAAACCAGGACACTGCATGTCACAGTGATTTGATTCCTTTCTTTTGAAGTGAGAGATAGAAAATGACCTATACAGAGGAGGGTAAGAGTGGTGGTGATAGTGGTGGGGTTTGGCAAATACAGGGGCAAGAAGAAAGGGAAAGAATGAGAGAGGAATTCTAGATGCATTTGAAGAGTTCATCTATTGCTATGGCAACAGTCTCTTCCTAGCAACATGTAGGTACCATGCTGACATGCAGAGCTTAGGCTTTTAGACTAGAGGAAAGAAACCATAATGAAATCCTCCATTTTCATTTAACTTATATATTTTTTGAATTTAAAACAGATGATGGGAAATTCACATTAAGATGCTAAAAGAATAAAAACTTAGTTTCCCTGTAAGTCACAAAATAAATCATAAAATATGAATATACTTTTGAATGACTGATAAACAATTGCAGAATTTTTAAAAATACTATTGAGTTGTCCAACTTTTTTGAACGTTGTCATTGATTTAAAAAATTGACTTCTTAATTACTCTCTCAGTACTTAAAATAATATTATAATATACTATTCACAGCATCTATCTGCATAGGCAATTTAAGGTTTCTATCTATTTACACATGGAAAATTAAGTGAAGAATTCGGATAGCTATTTGGATAGCTTTCTGGTTTTATCTGGACTTTTTAGGCAAGAGTGAGTTTTACAACTGTCTCAGCTTTTACACACATGTTGAAACATGCCTAAAATGAAATTAATTCCAGAAGCATGAAACTGTATTTAACTTTATACTATGTAAAAATCATAGTTGACATTTTATAGAATATTTTAAAGCACTCTCTGACCAGCATCTCATTTGATCCTCATAAATCTGAGTCAAAATATTATCTTAAATCTATAGATTGAAAAAAAAGTTCAGAAATGTTAAGTGACTTGCCTAAAGTTTCTGAGATAGCAAGTGATAGAATCATGATTTAGATATTTATTTACCTCTTTCTCTTGCTGCCTCCATAGGTAGAATTATTTTCTCCTGGGAACAAATAGCAGGGAAAGTATGTAAACTGCTAAAAGAGATTTGGGGACATGAAAAATGAAATCAAGGAATCATATTGGGAGTGTTCTTTCTCCTCCTGTTCTTCAATCCTGATTATTCCCTAGTGCCACTTAAGAATTAGTCACATCATCTCAACTGTTCATATTTTGCTCTCCCTCCATGTTACTTTATATATCATTTTAGCAACTCATTTGGATTCATTTTGTTTCCTTTCCCATATCCAGAGAATATAAGGACTTTGAGGTTTGCATCTTCATAGTGACTTTATTTTTAAATTTCCATTTCTTTCTTTCTTTTTTTCTTTCTTTCTTTCCTTCTTTCTTTCTTTCTTTCTTTCTTTCTTTCTTTCTTTCTTTCTTTCTTTCTTTCTTTCTTTCTTTCTTTCTTTCTGACCTCTTAAATCTAGCAGTGTCTTGTAGAATTCAATAAATTATGACCGAGTGAAATTTAGTTGAATTATATTCCCAGGAACTATGCCTAGATTCAAATATAAAGTTCTTTGTTACCCTAAATATTGTAGGCATTGAAAAAAAGAAAGATATGCCTTTTGAAGTTCTCAAGTTTAGGATAAACTCATATTTCATTTTTTTGTTGTGAATGTGGTCTTTGTGACCCCATTTTTGGAAAGATACTGGAGTAGTTTGCCAATTCCTCCTCCAGCTCATTTTACAGATGAGCTGAGACAAAGAGGTTTAATATTTGTCTAGGTTGAAATTTGAACTCAGATCTTCCTGGCTCTGGGCCCATCACTACCCCTACAGCACAAATAAACAATCAATTTCCTTGAAAATTCAAAATTCTATTTTCATAGAGATAGAATATCCTATCCATAGGATAACTTATTAATATCCTTCTAGTATTCTATTAATATTATTTTGTTTTTTTTAAATCAGCACAAAAAAAGCTCCTTTTGATTCCAATAGCACTCTTATCTATCAAGAGACAAAACTGCAAGCACAAAAATGTTGATCTCAGATTCCATTAAGATTTTAATCACATAACAAAGAATCCCACTGGGATTAATCATTTGGTAAAACAGAAACATCACAAAAAGAGAAAGGAAAGATACTTTCAGACTTGAAAGTGACAAGATAGATAAATCTTTCAGAGTTTGCCATTAAGTTAGAGGCATTCAGTTTAAAATCCTTTTTTAGCAGTGGAAGAATTGGAGCCATGAACCATTTAGAATATTTGGAGCTTGGGTCAACAAGGGACCAATATTTCTGAACTGCCATGCACTGTCAGCTTGCATTAAATTTCTTCTTCATTACTGGTTATTTTATTAAAGAGAGGATGCTAAAGCAAATGGGAAATCCCATTTGGAAAAAGTAATCTCAGTTTGAAAGAGTGTTGGAAACAAAATACAAAACAGTAAATACTTTCAAGTACATCTTAAAATATGGAGAAGAAAATGATCTTTAATCATTTCATTTAGCCCCATTATTTCCAGGTGAGGAAACTGAGGTCCAGAGAAAGCTGAGTTTTCCTTTAATTTAGCCCCATTATTTTCCAGGTGAGGAAACTGAGGTCCAGAGAAAGCTGAGTTTTCAGGTCCATGCAACAAGTCAGTGGATGACCTGGGATGAGATGAGAGATTATCTAATTCCTGGTCCAGTGCTCTTTCCACTCCACATTAAAGCTTGTAGTATACTAGAGACTGCAAGTTTCAAGAAAAATACATGTCAACAGAGTTCTATATTTTTGTGGACTAACATGTACCAGCTCTAGTCAAATGTTTTGTGAGAGCTTACCTAAGAAATTCAATTCACCGGAGAACTTGTTAAAGTAAGATGATGCCACCCAGAAGCATATACAGAATTCACTCTGACAAAACATATGATCATATATTTATTGTTTAATAGACAATCAAGCAATTAGAAAGCATTTATTATTCTTCTCAGGTTTAGGAATTCTTTTTCCTTTTTTTTTGCAAAGCAACGGGGTTAAGTGGCTTGCCCAAGGTCACACAGCTAGGTAATTATTAACTGTCTGAGGCCGGATTTGAACCCAGGTACTCCTGACTCCAGGGCTGGTGCTCCATCACTGCACTACCTAGCTGCCCCATGATTTAGGAATTCTTGAAAAGGCCCAAACTGTTTCCTGAAATCTTTTATTTTGATAGGGAATTCAGTTTCAAAAGACAGGATTACATAATGGATAAAGAACTGGCCTTGGAGTCAGGAGTACCTGGGTTCAAATCTGGTCTCAGACACTTAATAATTACCTAGCTGTGTGGCCTTGGGCAAGCCACTTAACCCCATTTGCCTTGAAAAAAACATAAAAAAGGAAAAAGAACTGGCCTTGGTTATAGGAAGACCTAGGTTTGAATCTTCTTACATATTCTGACTGTATGATCCAAGCAAATCATAACTTCTCAGGATATCAGACAGCTTTTTGCTATGTTAATCTGCCTTGGGAGAAGGAGGTTCCTCACTGAGTTCTTTCAATAAATGAAATTAGAGATTAGTCCAAAAACAAAACAAAACAGACTATACGAAATGAATAAATATAAATTTAGAACTTTTGGAGGATTTCTTGTCACATTAACACATTCTGAAGCCCCTGGGAAAAGACGTGTTATTTTTATGGTAGAAGATTCTGGTGAGAAAGACGGTTTAAAAGAATTTCCACATAGATTGATAAATTTCAAGTTTCCTTCAAATTTCTATGAATGGATTTGGTAATCTCTTTTGCTATTTTCATTCTATCATATACAGGATCAAAGTCAAGGGATGATTAAAATATGTTGTACTTGATCGTTTTATTTTTAAAATTTTTTCCCATAACATAGTTTAATAAAAAAATGACAGCTCATAAAATTGAAAATCTATTATATACAACTTTCCCATTCTTTTAAATATACAACAAAATTATCACAAAAATTCTCTTCCCCCTTTTTCTCTCCCTGCCCCCACCCATAGGCATTCTTAGAAAGAAGAGGAGGAAAGAATTACTCATTTGTCGTTCCAGTGGGGTGTTTGAGCTCTGTAAATAGCCAATTCCTTTTTTCATTGTCGGTATCATCTTCCCATGCAGGAATAGAAGCAATTCAACATTATTAAGTCCCTTATTATCTACCTTTCCTGTTTACTTTTTTATGTTTCACTTCTATCTTCTATTTGAAGATCAAATTTTCTGTTCAGCTCTGGTGGTTTAATCAGGAAAGTTTGAAACTCTCCTATTTCATTAAACTGTTTTTTCCCCCCAAAAGAGTTTTCTCAATTTTTCTGGGTAATTGATTCTTTGTTGTAATTCAATATCTTTCACCTTCTGCAGTATCACATTCCAAGTCCTACTGTCCTTTAATATAGAAGTTGCTAAATTTTGTGATTATCCTGACTATGACTCCACGATACTTAAATTTTTTCTTTCTGACTGCTTGCAATATTATTTTCTCTATGACCTGGGAGCTCTGGAATTTCTGGAAGTTTACATTTTGGAGTCTCTTTCAGAAGGTAGTTGGTGGAGCCTTCCAATTTCTATTTTACCCTCTGATTCTAGAATATCAGGCTAGTTTTCCTTGGATTTTTTTTTGATCATGGTTTTCAGGTACTCTAATAATTATGCCTCCTAGTTCTATTTTCCAGGTCAGTTGTTTTTCCTGTGAGATATTTCATATTGTCTTTATTTTTTCACATTCTTTTGGTTTTGTTTTATTGTTTCTTCATTTCTCATAAAGTCATTCACTTCCATTTGCTCAATTCTAATTTTTAAGGAATTATTTTATTCATTGAGTTTTTGTACTTGCTTTTCCATTTGGCCAATGCTATTTTTAAAGAAATTCTTCTCCTCACTTTTTTTTGCATCTCTTACCATTTGACCCAATTTTGTTTTTAAAATGTTTTCTTCAATATTTTTTTGTCTCCTTTACCACCTTGCTGATTTATTTTTCATTTTCTCTTGCATCACTTTCATTCTTCTTTCAATATTTTCCCTCTACCTCTTTTACTTGATTTTCAAAATTCTTTTTGAGCTTTTCCATGACCTGAGACCAAAATATATTTTTCCTGGATGCTTTGGATGTAGGAGCTTTGACTTTGTTTTCTTCTGAGTGTGTAGCTTGATTTTCCTTGTCACCATAGTAACTTTCTACAATTATCTTTTTTTTCTGTTTACTCATTTCCCCATCTTATGACTTTAATTTAACTCTTTGCTAAAGTAGGGCTCTGCTTCCAGGGTGGAAGGCACGTTGCCCTAAGCTTCTAGGGTTTTATGCAACTGTTTTCAGTGATCACTTTTAGGGACCTACAAGTTTTCACTTCTTTCTTAAGGAAAGCTATTTACTACTCTCTTGGCCTTTACTCAGCTCTGTGTGTGACCACAAACACTATTTTCCATTCTGGAACTGTGAGGAGGGTCCCTGCTGCTATCACAGCAAGCTCTGGTGTGCTACTTCTCTTTTCCCTGGGGCTGGTACCTAGATCTAAATACGGGCAAAGCCACAAACCCAGCCTCAGTGCTAGCAAAGATATCCCTGGAAACTCCTTTGGACCCCTTACTATCCATGGGATGAGAACTCTGGAAGCAGCTACCACTGCAGATTCAATGACCCCCAAAAGCTGCTCATGATTTGCTGGGGCTCAAGTTGTGATTCTGTGACCTGAGCTGGACTCTGCTCCACTCCCAATGTGATGTGACAGACCTTTCCTGCTGACCTTCTAAGTTGTCTTTAGTATGTGGACTGAGAGGTCCCACTGCTCCCACTGATTCAGTCACTCTACTGCCTTTTTTGGATTGCTGGAGGCTGGTCTGCACTGGCATGGCCTGTACTTTCATGGCAGTCTTTTCTTACACTGATGCAACAGACCTTTCTTACCAACTTGCAAAGTTGTTTTGGATTGCATATTTTGGTGGATTCTGCTCCTCTAAAACTTGTTCAGAGTCATTTAAAGATATTTGAAGGAATTTGGGGGAGAGAACTGGGCCTCCCTGGAGTTGGGGCAAGTTCAGGGGGAAAGAAAGTTTAATTTTAAATATGTTGAGCTTATGATATTTACTGAATATCAGTTTGAAAAGTCTGAAGGGCTGATAAAGATCTGGGATAGGAAATTAGCAAGAGAGATTGAGTAGGAAAGGTAGATTTAGAATCAACAGCATAGAGATTGTATTTTTAATCTATGGAAATTGATGATAATCACTAAATGAAGGGGTTGAGAAACTGGTCCAGTGCAGAACCCTGGGGATCGGCATGATTGAGATTAGGAACTAGGGAAGAAACTGAGAAATAATAAGTAGATGGGTAGAAGAAGAACCAGGAGAGAGCAATGTCCCAAAAAACCTAGCAAAAAGAGTGTCATGGAAGAGATGATCAATAGTGTCAAAGATTGCAAAGAAATCAAGGAGAATAAGGATTTAAAAAAAGGATATTAGATTTGTCAAGTAAGATATCATTGGTAATTTTGGAGAGTAGTTTTGGTGTGATGATAAAGTTGGAAGCTGGATTACAAAGGAGTTAAGAAGAGAGGGAGAGAAGAAGAGAAAGTGGACATTCCTATTGTATACAACCTTTTCAAGGGATTGAGTAAAAAAGAAAAGAGACATTTATAATGTAAGATGAGGGAATTTTCAGGGTGAATTGTGAAGCATGATGCAAGGTTCTTATCTGAAAAGGTGGGAGGGAGGAGAGATGAGAGATTCAATTAGGGATAAAAAAATGTTGAAAAGGCAATGTGGTGAGCAGACCCCCCTCCCCCCATTGATTAGGAAGATTTTCAAAGAATTTTCTTCTTGTGACAAAGACATAGTTGAAATTATGTGACACAATTTCTAATGAACCTTTATTTTTCAATTGTTCAAATTGTTGAGAAGCTTTTTCAGATAAGATGCTATGTGCTTCTTTCCAATTTTCAATCATTGTCCCTGGTTCTGTCTTCTATGGCTGAACAGAACAAGTCTAATTCCTCATCCACAGAAGAGTCCCTCAGGTATTTGAGCATTGCTTTAATGTTTCCCCTGATTCTTATCTTCTCTAGGTGAAAAATCTTCATGTCCTTAAACTGATCCTTCTATATCTTAGACTCAAGTTCCCTCACCATTTAGGTTGGTAACCTGGAGTGAATTTGCAGCAATCAAGATTTTATTAAACTCTGGTGCTAAGATCTGCATATAATGATCCATATAGAGCCTTATAATCAATCCATCAGAAAGCATTTAATAAGTACCTACTATGTGACAGGCATTGTACTAAGGACTAGGTTTACATCAAAAAGACAAAATACAGTATCTGTTCTTAGGAAGATCATAGTCTAATGGAAGACACACATACACACATACATACATACATACATACACACATTTACACACATTAAAAACTGCTCTGTACAAACAAGAACTTTATAGGATAAATTGGAGATAATCATTAAAAAGAAGGTATTAAAGAATAATAAAAATGTATAGGAATTGGAGGAATTAAGGGAATTTAATAAGTAGAAATGAAGAGGAAGAATATTCTAAGTTTGGAGAAAGCCAGTGAAGATGTCTGAAATCTGGTGATGGTCAAAATGACATCATTATATTGGAGTCAAATTAGTGTATATCTGTCTGAGACTGATTAGACCAATGCAAGATCAGAATGCTCTACCACAGGATGTACACAATCAGGTTATATGAACATTTGGGGAGTGTTCTCCAAATTTGTTCATCTTGTGAAAAATATTTAAAGATGCTTATTGGATCATAGAGTATATATGGAGGGGCTTGATAGCGGGGGAAGGGAATGGAGTAAGAAAACTGGAAAAGTGGATGGGGTCAGGTTATTAAGGACTTTGACAAAAAAAAGAATTTCTATGTGATTCAAGAGTTGATAGGAAACTACTGGAGTTTATTGCATTTGGAGAGAATGATGTGACATGGTCATATTTTCACTTTATGAAGATTAATTTGACAACTAAATGAAGGATAATTTGAAAACAGAAAGGGATTTGAGTTAAAAAGACTAACCAAACGACCATGAAAGAGTGTCAGGTGTGAGATGATGAAGGTCTATCTGTACATAGTTTCAAAGGACAATAAGTTGATAAGTTTACCCTTTCTTGTTGCAGGACAAATTTGCATTAGCTCTGTTTCTTTTGTTAAGAGAATTATTTGTTTTTAATGGCATGCAACAATCGTAGTCTTTTTTTTTTGCAAGGTTATGAGTTTTATATTTTTCTCCCTGCCCTCTATCCCTGACAAAAAAGCAATTCAAACTGAAGAAAAAAACTTTAGGGAGGAAAAAAAATGACATAATACATAAGACAATTTTTAAAAACTGAAGATAGCAATAATTCAAAGCCACAATTGCCTCTTTGAATATGGATGATATTTTCCATCACAACCTTTTAGAATTATCTTTGGGGCAGCTAGGTGGCGTAGTGGATAAAGCACTGGCCCTGGAGTCAGGAGTACCTGGGTTCAAATCCGGTCTCAGACACTTAATAATTACCTAACTGTGTGGCCTTGGGCAAGCCACTTAACCCCATTTGCCTTGAAAAAAATCCTAACAAAAAAAAGAATTATCTTTGATTACTGTACTACTGAAATGAACAAATCTATCATAGTTAATCATTACCCAATGTTGGTTGTATAATATTCTGATTCTGTTCATTTCATTCAGCATCAGTTCATGTAAATCCTTCCAGGCTTTTCTGAAATCCTATCCATCATGATTTTTTAAAGAACAAGAGTATTTTATCAAATTCATATATCACAATTTGTTCAGCCATTTCCCAATTGATGGACATTGGAGAGAAATGATGTGACATGCTCAGGGTTTCACTTTATGAGGATTAATTTGACAATTAAATGAAGGACAGACTGAATTAGAGAAGGATTTGATCTAGAAAGACTAATCTCAATTTTTACTTCTTTACCACCAAGAAAAAAGTTGCTATGAAAATTTTTTACATGTAGGTTTTTCACCCTTTTTCATTGTCTCTTTGGGATATAGATGTAGTAATGGTATTGCTGGATCAAAAAAGGTATATACAATTTTATTTTCCTTTGACCATAATTCCAAATTGCTCTCCAGAAAGGTTGGATCAACTCATAACTCCACCAACAGTACATTCATGTCCGAGTTCTCCCACATCCCCTCTAACATTTAAGATTTTCCTTTTTGATCATATTGGCCAATTTGATATGTGTGGAAGTGATACTCAGAGTTATTTTTAATTTGCATTTCCCTAATCCAATAATGATTTAGAATAATTTTTCATATGACTATGTATAGCTAATTTCTTCATCTGAGAATTGCCTTTCCATTCATCAGTTGAGGAATGGCTTATTTTCTTATAATGATTCAATCTTCTATATATTTTAGAAATGAGTCCTTTATCAAAAAGAACTGGTTGTAAAAATTGCCTCCCAATTTAATGCATTTCTTTTTGTCTTGGTTTCATTGGTTTTATTTGTGCAAAAGGTTTTTTTCCCAATTTATAATAATCAAAATTATGCATTTTGACTTTTATAATGTTCTCTATCTCTTCTTTGTTGATAGACTGCTCCCCTTTCCATAGATCTGACAGATAAACTATTCCTTGTTCTTCTAACTGATTTATGATATCACCTATTAAATCTTGTACCCATTTTGACCTTCTCTTGATATAGAGTGTGGGATGTTGGTCTGTGTCTAGTTTCTCATATACTATATTCCAATTTTCCCATCTGTTCTTATCAAAGAGTGAGTTCTTATCCCCAAAACTGAAATCTTTGGTTTTATCAAACAGCTGATTCATTTAAACCTAGTCTATTCTACTGATCCACCACTCTATTTCTTAGCCTGCATCAAACAGTTTCAATGACTGATGTTTTATAATATAATTTTAGATCTGGCATGGCTTGAACTCAGGTACTCCTGACTCCAGGGCCAGTGCTCTATCCACTGTACCACCTAGCCACCCCAATGCCATTATATTCTTGACTTTTTTGTTCCTCCAAATGAATTTAGAAAGTACTTTTTTCTCACTCAATAAAGTAATTTTTTGGAAGTTTAATTGTTATTGCACCGAATAATTAATTTAGTTTAGGTAGAATTGACATTTTTTATATTAGCTCAGTCTATCCATGTGCAATTGGCATTGACTCAGTTATTTAGATCTGATTTTATTTGTGTGAATAGTGTTTTATAGTTGTTTTCACATATTTTCTGAGTCTGCCTTGGCAGGTGGACTCTCAAATCCCTCAAAACCCTCAGAAAGGGTATATTTATTTCTACCCTCATTTAATTTTTTTTCAGATTTCTATCATGCCTAACTTTTCTAATTCTATTCACCTCCTTAGCTTCCTTCTTGTTTATTTTATGGTTAGATTTATCTAATTCTGAGAGAGGGAGCTTGAGGCTCCCTACCAGTATAGTCTTGCTGTTTATGTCTTCTTGTAACTCATTTATGTTGTCTACTGTTATTTTGAATGGAATTTAGTTTTTATATCTATTGCTGCTGTGTATTGCTACTAACAAATAGAAATGCTGATGATTTTTGTGGATCTATTTTATTCCCAAAAACTTTACTAAAGTTGCTGATTGTTTCAAGTAGTTTTCTAGAAGATTTTCTGGATTTCTCTAAGTATATCATCATATCATCTGCAAAGAGTAAGAGTTTTGTTTCTTTGTTACCTATTCTAATTCCTTCAATTTCTTTTTTCTCTTATTGTTAAGGCTAACATTTCTAATACAATATTAAATAATAGTGGTGATAACTGATATCTTTCTTTCACCCCGATCTTATTGGGAATGCTTCTAACTTCTCTCCTTTACATATAATGCATATTGATGGTTTTAGGCAGATACCATTCATTGTTTTAAGGAATAATCCATTTATTCCTATGCTAATGTTTTCAATAGGAATAAATAGTGATACTTTGTCAAAAACTTGTTCAGTATCTATTGAAATAATCATATGATTTTTTTATTGGGTTGTTATTTTAATGGTCAATTATGCTGAGAGTTTTCCTAATATTGTACCAACTCTGCATTCCTGGTAAAAACCCTACTTGATCATGGTGTATTAACCTAGTGAAGATTTGCTGCAATTGCTTTGCTAAAATTTTATTTAAAATTTTTGAATCCATATTCATTATGTAGATTGCACTATAATTTTTTTTCCTCCATGTGGACTCTTTTTAGTTTAGGTTTCAGCACCAAACTGGTGTCATAGAAGGAATTTAGTAGAACTCTTTCTTCACCTATTTTTTCCCAATAGTTTATTTAGAATTGGAACTAATTTTTCCTTGAATGTTTGGTAGAAATCACTTAGGAATCCATCTGATCCTGGAGATTATTTTTCTGGGAGTTTATTGATGACTTATTCAATTTCTTTTTCTGAGATGGGATTATTTAAGTATTTAATTTCCTCTTCTTTTAACCTGGGATATTTTTAAACATTCATACATTTCACTTAGATTGTCAAATTTATTGGCATAAGTTGGACAAAATAGTTCCAAATTATTGCTTTAATTTCCTCCTCATTGGTGGTGAATTCATCTTTTTTCATTTTTGATAATGGTAATTTGGTTTTCTTTTTATTTTAAAAAATCAAATTAATCAAAAGTTTGTCTATTTTATTGCTTTTTTCATAAAATCAGCTGTTTTATTTATTAATTCAATAGTTTTGTTACTTTTGATTTTATTAATTTCTCTCTTGATTTTCAGAATTTCTAATTTGATATTCAATTGGGAATTTTTTAATTTGTTCTTTCTCTAGTTTTTTAGTTGCATACCTAATTCACTATTTCCTCTTTCTGTATTTTATTTATGTATGCATTTAGAAAAATGATACTTTCCCTAGTGACTATCTTGGCTGTATCGCACAAGTTTTGGTATGTTGTCTCCTTATTGTAACTGGCTTAGATGTAGTTATTAATTATTTCTATAATTTGATTCATTCATTCTTTAAAATTAGGTAATTTAGTTTACAATTGATTTTAGGTCTATCTTTCCATGGCCCTTTACTGCATGTGATTTTTACTGCATCATGATCTGAAAAGGATGTCTTTAATATTCCTGTCTTTCTGCATTTGATTATTTTCATGCCCTAATAAATAGGCAATTTTTGTAAAGGTGCCATGTAACTCAGAAAGGGTAAATTTCTACCCTCATTTAATTTTCTTCAGATGTCTATCATACCTAACTTTTCTAATTCTATTTACCTCCTTAGCTTCCTTCCTGTTTATTTCATGGTTAGATTTATCTAATTCTGGGAGAGGGAGCTTCAGGCTCCCTACCAGTACAGTCTTGCTTCTATGTCTTCTTGTACCGTGCTTATCTTCTTCTGTAAGAATCTGGATGCCATACCACTTGGTGCATATATATTTAGTATTGAAATGACTTCATTATACATGGTACCTTTTAGGAGGTTGTTATTTCTTCCCTTTATCCCTTTTAATGAGATCAATTTTTGCTATTGCTTTGTATGAGATAAGGGTTTGCTTATCCCTGCTTTTTTCACTCAAACCATCCACTGTGCAACCAAATCTTAACTCTAATGCCTCAGTTCCCACAACTGAGGATTTCAAATTAGTTCCCCCCACCTTATCCTGCTACTCCTGCACTGGATTTCTATTCTCTTCCCTGGGCATGGCTATGCTTTCCCAGTGATAGACCTTCCTGGAACATTTTTCACTCTGATATTTGGCATGTTCTGCTGCTCCAAAATCTGTTAAGAGGCTTGATTAATGTTGGTTCTAAGGGAAATTCAGGAGTACTTAACAGAAGTCCTGATTTATCTCTTTCATCTTGACCCAAAGTCCAGCTATTTGCTTCTTAATGAGTTGGGGATAACTATTTCAGATAAACTAATGTCTATCTATGGTCTAATTTGTATATATATGAACTTAATATTTTTGAATCTAAGTATAAGACTTTACATTTATTATCTTGCCAGATTCAACCTAAAGGTTTGTCTTTCAAAGTGTTTTTGGGTACCAAGTCTGTCATCCTATGTCTCATTTACCCATCTAAATTTTGTGTTAGCAGCAGATGTGATCATTGAACTCATTTACTCTTTGATCTGCATCATGTATAAAACTTATTAGCAGTATAGTTCCTCTGAGTAAGGAGTTCACTCAGAACTCCTGCCAAGTTAAAATGAAACCATTATTGACTATTCTGAGTCTGATCATCTAACCAGCTCTGAATCTATTTGATTATATTATCATCTAGTTCAAATCACTTCATCTCTTTCTTCATAATCATGTTATCTTTCATCAAATGTTTTCTAAAATCTCAGTTAGACTATCCAGCTTGTTAACCTGGTCAAAGAAGATATAGCTAATCTGGAACTGTATTTTCTAAATATTTACTTATGATCTCATGATCCATTCTCAAATTTTTCCCTTTTGGCTTTTTCAAAGTCAAGCTCACTCTCTTAAAGCTATCATAATACACTTTCCCCCTTTCCTTTGAATTACAGGCCATGTGCTTTTCTCTATGGCACCTCTCCTGTCTTTAATGATTTTTTTTTTAACCCCTCACTGACAGTGACTCAGTAATTACTTCTTCCAATTATTTCTCTGCTGAGATTCTGCACCTAGAGTGACTGGAATTCTTTTTCTTCCTCTTTTCATTAATTTTAAGTATCAACTCCTGTTAAATTTTTTATATTGTCATTTTCAATATAATTGCTATTCCCCTTATCATAAAAATAGAAGCAAAGATTTCTTTATGTTGTCAATTATTATCATCATACTCAACTCATCTGGTTCTTGTCCTTTGTTATCAAAGAAGACCAAAATGACATCACCATGTTAGAGACAAATTTCAGTGTGTCTAACTGTGACTGATTAGACCAATATGAGCTCAGAATGCTCTACCACAGGTCAGGCACAAATAGTCCATGTGAACATCTGGGGTGGGTATTCTAAACTTACATACATAAACTTACATGCTTTCCTCATAGAGTGTAGCAACCTTTCTGATGAGGGCACATCATGCTGGATGATCCTGTGCCAGTGTGTCCCATGCTTCATAATCAGTTCCAAAGTTCTCTAATGAGAGATCTTCAGGGTGTCCTGGTATTGATTTTTCTGACCACTACTATGAGTTATTGCCTTGTGTGAGTTTCCCATAGAATAGTCTTTGTGGCCAGCCTACTTCTGGCATTCCTCATCTGTGTTTGATATCATGGCTGAAAACATCATGCTAAAAAGTATGGAAGTACTGTGACAGATAAATCCTGAGAGCATTGTCCACTATAGGAGAACCCAGACATGCATGGAATTGACATCTAATATAAATATATATCCTTAGCATGATGCCTTGAATAATTGGTACAATATGAAACATTTTCACACAGAAGGTGAAAAATTTATCTGGATTGGGAGATTTTCCGCTTTAAATTTACCTCAATTGCTTTCCAAATTTCTCCTTAAATTCAATCCTTTAGTCTTTTTTTTTTTTTTGGTTTTTTTGCAAGGCAAATGGGGTTAAGTGGCTTGCCCAAGGCCACACAGCTAGGCAATTATTAAGTGCCTGAGACCGGATTTGAACCCACGTACTCCTGACTCCAAGGCTGGTGCTTTATCTACTATGCCACCTAGCTGCACCAATCCTTCAGTCTATTTTTTCAAAAGTCCAAGTCCCTTCAAATCACCTTCATCATGTACTTCACTTTATCAACTAAAATTTTTTTCTCTTATGAAAGTAGGAAGTAGAAATCTCATTACACAGATAGCAGTCATGATGGATGGGCCTTGAACACAGCAGAATTTCTCTTTTAGTCTTTTCTGGTGAGTTTCTTGCTAGAGTCCTCAATCAGATCCTTCACCTAAAAAATGGTCACTTACATGAGAGTCAGTGTGGCTTCAGAAACAGTTGAGCAGTATTTGATATGATTTTTGCTGCCTGACAACTCTAGGAGAAATACCAGGAGATTTGACCAAACTTTTGATATCATCAGTCGTGAGGATTATTGAAATTCATCTCAAAATTTGGTTGCCTAGATAAATTCATCACCATTGTACATCATACATCTTCTTGACTCCAAGACAAGAATTCTGCTCACTATGCCACTCTATGAGAATGCTGGAACTGGAATGGATCTTAAAGAAAGCACAGTTCAAATTCTTTATATCTTTTATTGATAAGGAATTTGAAGACCATGGAGACTCAAGGGAAACCCATGACTCTGCAGATTAGTTGATCTGGGATAGGAATCCAGATTTCCTGAATTCCTAGTGATAGTTCTCTTGATATCAGGCTATTCAAAATATGATAATCAGTAAAAAAAAAAAGACATTATTAATAATATTGACATATCTCAATTCTGACATAATGAAATGGAGATATTTGTGATATTATGTGATATTTGCAAACAACTTCAGAAATGACAATGAGTCCCTCACTCAGAGTTTCCATAAAATTCTGTCTAAAGAAACTCCCAATAATTTTGATGTTTGCAGTTAAGAGTTCAAAGAAGCATGTATTTTTAAACTGTGAAAGAGATAATAGAGGTCACCTTCTCCAATTCTCTTACATTACAATTAGGAAGCCAAAAGCCCAGAGAATATCAATGACCTGTCTGTATTAACACTGCTCACAAACAATGCTACTGAACCCAGCTTTTCTGATCCCACCTTCTGCATTGTTTCTTCTACGTCTTTACTCTGAATTTACACACCCAGGAGTAGGGTTAATATTAGATTCTTAAGTAAAGAACTGTCTTCTTTGGGTACAATTTTTTCCTTGCTCAGATTCTTATTTTTCACTTGTGAAAATCCAGACCAAGATGCTACCAACAGCAAACCTAAAAAAGCTAGCATTTGTACTGATTTGCAGTTCCAGCTAAAGACCAGAGGTGGTGCTGAGTGTTCAGGGAACATAATGACAGCTCTGAATTTAAACTTGAAAAGAATTTAGGACTCAAATCTGAGAACATGAATCATGAATTAACTTAATTGTAATAGCAAATAAAAACCTGAAAAAAAAGGTGAAAGAAAAATATAAAAGGAAAACCGACAAGTTTCACAATGGGAAAAACTATTCAGAAAAGCAATAAAGACCAAAATTCACAAGGAAAAGAAAAATAAAACAAGACTTTCTGTTCCCACAATATACGTCCAAACATTTGTTGACTAGAGACTGGAAGGTATTTTATTTAGTTATATTATCCTTCAGGAAAATATTTCTAATAGATATCACCTGACAAAAGACCATGGTTTAGTTTCTTGTGGTTTTATATATGGATTCAGTTTGAAACTTAAATGATTATAATTCCAGGGAACCTAAATAATCATAGTTGACATAATATAACAGAGCAATGCTTTATTGTTGCTGTTTTGTTTATATGTTGCAATTGTTAGGAGATATAGGATCAACAGAATGTATGTATCGATAAAGAGAAAGAATTAAACTGTTTAATAGGGTGAAGGTAGATTTGAATTACATAAATCTTACAAATTACTTCCATTATTGTTGGGGTTTATGACTAATTTGCAAGCAGTATTTCTTTCGATCTTACACCAATCCTGGGAGGTATTTTATTCAAAATTTTACTGCCACGTTTCAGATGAGAATACAGATAATCTGAAAGATAATTCCAATGGTTTCCAAAATAGAATCTTATAGGTGAAAAAAATTAAGATTTAAATATAAATCTTTATTAGAAGATTAGTGCTTTTTCTACCAACACCAGCACCACTAACACTATAAATGAATAAAAGGATATATTGCTTTTTTGGTGAGGGTTTGAATCATGTTAGCAACCACAAAATACTCCTAAGAATACAATATATACTACAATTTCCAATAAGTATTCTGTGTCTTTTTTTTCCTTTCTTCCCTCCATTTTTTATTTCCATACATTTTCTCTCTAAAATTATCACTTGCAACCCATGTAACCTGGACAAATTGCTAACCATTTTGGGACTGAGTTTTAATGAGGCTATTAGAGTGGATAGTTTTGAAACTCCTTCCCAGATCTAAATCTATGAATCTGTTATACTCAATATTTCTTTTAAAAATTTTTCTATTTTTATTTTTCTCTAGTTACATGTAAAAACAAGTTTTCACATTCATTTTTAAAATTTTGAGTACCAAATTTCTCCCTTCTTCCCATATCACCCCCCATTGAGAAAGCAAGTTATTTGATATAGATTAAAAATGTATAGTCATTTAAAACATTACCATAATAGTGTAAATAAACATGCCCTTGCCTAAAAAAAGAGAAACCTCAAGAAAAAATAAGTAAATAATAATCTATCCTTCAATCTGTATTCAGATACCATCAACTCGTCTTTGAGAATGAATAATATTCTTCATACTAGTATTTTCATGTTGAATATAGTAAAGGAAGGAAGGGGTTAAACTGTATTTGAATCATCACTCCCACCCCAACCTACTTGCCACTGGCATTAAATATATTTTGGATTCCCTCAGTTAGTCTGGAGGGAAAAAATTATCTAATTGCATTTGTTTGGCCAATAAGAATTCTTTTAACTTTTTTTTTGTCTAGAAGACAGACTTCAGTTGGTTTGAAATTTTATTTCTGGCAGAATATGGGGAAAATATATAGTATATAACGTACAGAGTGCTTTATCAATGGTTGGACAATTTTACACTAATAGGCTGTGACTGTAAAATTCAGTAGACTTCATTCTGGTTCTGCCTCTGAATTATCTGACACTTTTCCCCCTCTCATTCATAGTAGAGGTCAGGAGACGTGAAAAACAAGTTGACAAATTGAAGCTGGTATGCTGAAAAAGACATAGGTACAGAAGAGGCACTTTGGCAAATAATGCTGTAGTTAATATTCAAACACACACGATCTTAATTATATAGGGCCTGATTGTTCAATTTGTGCATAATTCAGTCTTTAAAAGTATCTTTTTTTCTCTCTTGTAATTCATTTTTTGATCCATGGCAATCTTCATGAGCATCTTCACTGAATGCAAGAAAGGGAAATAGATGTATACCTCAAACTGGATGTTTTGCTATTTGGTAGCAGGCAACTATTGGCTATAATGAAGTTTTTAAATTATCTGTATTTATTAGGGACTGATAAACCTGGCTATACTTCATCAAATTTTAAAAAAACCATGGAAATACATTAAACTTCTTATCAAACATTGTAAGAACCTGAAAAACCACCATAGTGCTTTCTCCTTTGTCTCTTTTTTCTACTGCCCTCCTTTTTTTCCATTCTCTATTTCCATGTATATCTACAATAAGATGACTTAATGGAGAGGGGAACAGTTAGACAAACCAAAGGCTAAACTTTCACCATTTTTGTTCTGATCCAATTATTCAAGCATTTTTTACCTCCTCTTATGTAATAAATATCTTACTTGTCATTTTACAAGGATACTATATTTACCACAAAGTCTTTAAACCTCTTAAGAGACTCCATGGAAAAGAAAACCATGGATAAAATATATAATCAGAATATAAATTAAAAGAACTTTATTTGGGGATTAGTCTACTTAGAGACAAAAACATTTTTTGATAAGTAAATCTGGTTGACTTTTCTCATTACTATGCAGCAAAGTACTTATTTCCACAAATTTGGGGAAGCAGGTTTAACTTCTTTTTAAAGAGAATTATTAGGGCGACTAGGTGCACAGTGGATAGAGCACTGGTCCTGGAGTCAGGAGGACCTGAGTTCAAATGTGACCTCAGACACTTACTAATTACCTAGCTGTGTGGTCTTGGGCAAGCCACTTAACCCCATTGCCTTGCAAAATAGGGAGAGAGAGAGAGAGAGAGAGAGAGAGAGAGAGAGAGAGAGAGAGAGAGAATTATTCAGTATCCATTCATTCATTCATTCATGTTGAATAAATATTTATAGTTCTTATACAAATTACAAATGCAAATGGAGGGGAAGGAACTGAGAGAGGGTAGTGGGCTGTTGGAAATGAATATCCTGTATAGACAAATGTATGTGTACACACACAGATAATATATCTATCTATATTGGAACTGTGCTAGGTACACATAGGAATTTGCACATATAAGAGTTTATTTTACTGGTAAAAAGAATTCCTCATTCAAAAACTCCTTCTTCTGGTGTAAGCCAGCAATTGCACAACATAAAATCTTAGAGATTTAGTTTGAATACTAAGTGGTTGAATATCATTCCTAGGTTCAGAGAGCCACAATATACTGGAGACATGACTTGAACCCAAGTCTTTACTCCACAATTGACTCTGTTTTCTAAATCACATTGCCTCACCACTTTTAAATAACCTTTTACAATGATATATAATAACAAACCTCTTCTACAGGCAGCATAAGTGTCCCGTTTGTTTATTGGTTAATGCATACTAGCAGTGACTTGGCTATCTATTCCTTGTCAATTAATAAGATCCTTTGATTGTCTAGTTCTCTTTCTTCTATAGTATATGGCTTTCTGTTCATCACTGCATTACACATGGAAGCCAGGAACATATAATTTGAAATTTGATCCATTTCAGAGACATTTTGTTAAAGAATGAATCTTAGTTCTTGCTTAGTCTTTCTGTCTCTATCTTTTTGTATCTCTCTACATGCTTATTTAGCTCATAATATGTTATATTTATATTGTTGCATATTGTTCTTATATAAATTATATTGTCATGTCAAAGTCTCATTAGATCCAATTGTGTCATATATTACATTGTGCTTTGAGATACAGGGTGTTCAGGGAAGATTAGTACCTCTGGTGTGAGGTCCTCTGAGTCCTTTTAGTGTTGTTTTTTTTTACTTTTGTTGTCTATCTGATCCACACAACTCTCCCTTGTGGCTCCAAGAAGTTGCAGCATGCACAGCAACTACATCCAGGCAAATTATTTTGACAGACAGGCTAAATGAAGTTGAACATAACTGAAGAGTTTCACATCCTTTGGTGTGTTAGAGCTGTGTGTGTGTGTGTGTGTGTGTGTGTGTGTGTGTGTGTGTGTGTACCCCAAGCATGTGAAAACTTCTCCTGGTGGAATGGATAGATGAGAACAATTTGTTCTAATAACCATAAGGTGGTTAAAGTAAGCACTGTGGAACACTTAGTTAGGCATGGAAGACATCAAGATCATCTATTGCATCCTGAGCCATCATTAGTCATCTAGACTTTGTGTTCCCACTGGACATTGATAACTCAGGAAAAGAGAGTGAGGCTGACAACTTTGTACAACTCTGTCTCATTTAAATTCAATTTATACATGGATCAAAAGATATCAACTATGCTATTTTGCCATTTTTACCTATCCCAAAGTCTTGAAGCAATAAGTATGTGAATACTTCAGAACAATTCTATATCCAGGTAGCCCAGGCCATTGGATTCTCTTCCCATAAGAAGTAGCAGTGGTATTCAGAAGCAACTGGAATCTGAGCACCTTTTTAAGGACTGAACTGCTCCGCTTCTGATGTGAGGAAGGGGCTAGAAAAGGTGCCAGGGTTGTTTATATGCCAAACATACATTTGCTTGAAAGACTATTTTATGGAGAACTCATACAAGGAAAGTGTTCACATGGTGGCCAGAAGAAGACTTACAAAGATGCTTTCAAGGTCTCTGAACTCTCTGAGGAACTTTGGAATCAATTGCATGGCATGGGAGACTAGCAAAGGACCATCCAGTACAAAGTTTTCACATCAAAGGTGTGTGCTCTCTGAACTAAGCTGAATTTTAGTAACTCAAAAGAAACATAGATTATACAAAATTAGAGAGATTTTCATTCCAAATGTTCATTTGGATTATTTGTACCCTATCTGTGATTTGATGTCCTAAATTTATATTAATCTGATCATACATAGTTGGACATACTATACCTTGACTCCAAACATACTAATGTCATTTTGGTCCTCTCTGTGAAAGGACAGTAATCATATCATATATCATATTATGTATTATATAACAATATATATGGTGTTCTGGAAGTCGTAGTGTTGCTCTAAGCTATGCAGCTTAAAGTCACTCAGCTTACATAACTAAACTATTATTGCTTACAAAAGCACTAAGAGTTTTAGAACACCATATTTCTGTATTATGAACAAAATAAGAAATGTATCTGCATCACAGTGTACAGATTTCTCTGAATGCTGTTTTTACCTCTGCAGGCCTATCTTTCTCACTCACACCCACTTCATCACAACTAATGTTACTGTTTCACCCACTCTGCTTTTACTACGTTGTCTTTGTTAGTAAACAGAGCTGCCATAAACTGAAATATCGTAGTCCTAGAGGAGACAGCACTGGAGAGAAGCAACATCCTGGGGAGAGTACTAGGCCTAGCATTTGGATTTGATTCCTGACCCTGATCCTTCTTAGCTGTGTGATGCCAAATAACTCAATTAATTTCTCTGTCCCAAACTGTAGAACAGAAATAATCATACTATTAGCTGTCTCACAGCAGGTTGTTTGTAAACCTTAAAAAATGTACATAAATGTGCATTATTTTCATTTCTTCCACCCCCCCCCCCAAATTATTAGGTATTACTTTGTCATTCATAGAAGTAATAATAAATTTAAAAATTACTTATTGTATCACAGGCTGTAGAAATGAAAGACTCAAACAATATGAAAAATCTTAGTTGGATCAAGAGTCAGAAAAAGGGTTAGCTGCTCTGATTAGATCTCATGAAATAGAGAGGGAATTGAGGTACTCAATTTTTTAAATAAACGATATATTTTTCCAATTACATGTAAAGAAAACTTTTAACATTAATTTAAAAATTTAGTTACAAATTTTCCCCTTCCTATATGAGTAGGCAAATTGATATACATTATATATGTATAATCATGTAAAACATATTAGCCATTTTGTGAGAGAATAGAGACCAAAAAAAGAGAAATAAGTATTTTTTATAAGCAAATATTTTAAATGACATGTAATGCCAGTTTTCATGTTATCTGTGCATTTATTTTGTAGCAAATCTGGTTGAATATGTTCTATTCAAGGGTCAGTGTATGGTAGATGGTTGCAAATAGGGAGCACAATTTTCCAGTCCTTGCTTGGGATGTACAAACACCTTGTCCTATAGCTTCTTCTGGGACATTTTCCTTTAGTGTGAAGGGAGATATGGAGAATATCTTTCTATGACTTTCTTAAGAAGAGCCAAATATGCTATATAGTTTCATGACATATCACCCTGAAAACATTTGCTCTTCACTAGCCTAACTATTCCTTCACTAGACTTGTTTTGAAAGGTAGATGGAAAGGCAGAGAGCTGCCCAAAGGAGATGCCAAACCAGTCCTTAATATGCTCCTTGTAAAGACAACTTCTTCCTTATATTGTCCAACTTTGGTGTCATTAACCTTTTTCCAATTAGTAAACATAATCCTATTAAAATTCCACGTGTAGAGGAAAGCCAAGAGAATTTAATTTCCCTTTCTGAAGTAAGTGATGATTGTTTCTCTTAACAATTTTATCAAACTTTACCCAATTAAGAAATAACTATCATGATACTTACCTAACATTTCCACATCAAATTACATAACCACATTTAGGAAAAGGAATATGTGTCATATTTGTCTTATATTTTTCATCTTATGATTTGCATTAAGTATTATAATAATAATGAACCATACAAATGTGAACCATTATATATTAGGATAAATTCATGTTAGATAATGGCACCAAATGATGTTAATATGATCATCCTAGATAATAGACTCCATAGATTACTTAGTGACCACAGCTTGTACATTTAAATAAACAGACTCCATGATCTTAAATTTTAGCTATATGAAGAAATGCCTCTCAATTGACATCATGTGCTGTCCAATTAGAGGAAGAGAAACATTATTTGAGCTCCCATTCAGTATTTTTCTTTTCTCAGACAATAAATAGAAAAAAAAATCATTAGAAGATCAAAACAAATAACCGAATAAGGTGTGAAGTAGGGCTTGGTACTCATATTTAAATGAGACTTCTGAAGTTAACACTTTCTACCATTCTGTCATCCTGGTTGACAATTGACTTCAGCACCTTATCCTGCCTTTTAGTGGCAACTGCTGACCTTATAGAGGGCACAACTAAACAAGGAAGAGCCAACAGTAATTCAGTCAACCTAACAGCTGTGGACTAGGAATCTTCATGAAGAAAGGAAATTTTGGAAGTCTCAACTACCTAAGTAGTTGTTTTGTCTGCAGATTATATCTGTAAATATTAGAATGAGTAACTATAGCAAGTTAGTCAAAGGGAGAAAATTTGGAACTCAATATTTTTTAAAAAATGAATGTTAAGAATTGTTCTATGTGCATGGGGGGAAAATAAAATATTATTTAAAAAGAGAATCATCAGCAAAGATATAATTATTGAATCCATGGGAGTTGATGAAATTTTTAAACTACAATGAATAAAACTGAATAGAGAAGAGATTGAGGGTCCTGAGGGTCCTTGAGAAGCATCCAATATTATTGATGTTGATGTAGATTAAGATCCAGCGAAAGGGGGCAGCTAGGTGGCACAGTGGATAGAGCACTGGCTCTGGAGTCAGGAGTACCTGAGTTCAAATCTGATCTCAGACACTTAATAATTACCTAGCTGTGTGGCCTTGGGCAAGCCACTTAACCCCATTTGCCTTGCCAAAAAACCAAAAACCAAAAACCAAAAAACAACAAAAAGCAAGATCCAGTGAAAGAAACTGAGGAGTAGTCAATCAGCTAGGAGGGGGGATCCGGAGAGAACCAGATCACAAAATCCTAGGAAAAAAGGGAGTGTCAAGGAGAAGATGAGTGATAGTGTCAAAACTTGCAGAGGGGATGAGAGTTGAGAAAGGGCCATTATACTGTACAATTGAGATATCATTGGTAACTTGGAAGGAGAGAGGTCAGAAAGTTCACTTAGCTTAGACCATTGTCAATAGGGATTCATCTTAGTTTGGAATTGTTCTAGGGCATTAGGAAGCTATGTGTAGCTGGAAAGGATGTGGGGTGGGGGGGAAGGACTAGCAAAAAGAGATCCAGGGAGTGTGAAGGGCAATTGCTATGGAATTGAATTGTAGGAGGTCAGAGAGGGTCCCTGGAGTCTGAAGTTGCTGCTTAGGACAGTTGGGAAACTCCTTTCTAGGTGGCTATGAGCAATGCAACTTCTGTGGAGTTGTAGGTAGACAGAGAGGGTAACTAGTTTTCCTTTCTACATAATGTCTTGTGTTTCAAGAAAGTCCTACTGCATAATCCCCTTCCCTCTTTTCTAAGTCATGATCTAGAAATGTGGGTGAGTTGGGAAAGAACAAGAACTATCAAAAGACAAACTCTGAGTAATTTAGAGTTTTGCTTAAGATTGGTTGTAGTAAAGGGAAGCTATGTAAGGTGTCTATATGTAGAATGTATGACTAAAGACTTGGAAGGGAGGAAAAGGGAGAGGTGAAGAAGGGATGAGTAATACACTAAGACCTTTAAATTGTGACCTGCCCAGAATTACTGAAATAATAGCAGGAAGTACTGACTTTTTTTTAAAAGTTCAGTTTAGCAAGAAACGGTGGTGGCAACATCAAATAGGAACTTATTTAGGGCAACTGTATGGGGAGGATTGGCTAATGGTACAGTCAGTGGAACCTGTGCTGAAAACCCCTTTTCCCCCTTTATGACACATAATGTGTTATATAATGTAAATAATTTTTGATCTGTCTTAAGTGGGAATAAGTCATTTGAAATAAATATCCAAGAAACCAAGAAATGAAAATAAGTTTAATTTATAATTGCAAGCTATTCTTTGTGTCCACATTTATAAATACAATCTTTCTAATAAAGGAATTCAAGTTACTGAAGTAAAAGAAAAATAATTATTTGAGATGTCAACATTTTAGACACAGTTTCCTCAATTATCTTTTCTAACTATAGATCCTTCCTTCTTTGATGTAATAGACTGTTTCCCACTAAATGAATTTCTAGTGTGACATACACTTGGTTCAGGAAAAGGCTTCTTTTTTACAGCAAGACAGAAACTATTTCAACAGAAATTGTTTAGGTAGATATTATCTTCTTTAAAAAATTGTTTTATCCCATTTTGAATATGCTGCCCTATTGAGTAGGGACTTTTAATACTGGATTCAAACAGAATTGACTTTTCCTGTGGAATATAGAAATTTCTTTAGAATTGTCAATCCTTCGATCATAGACAAGCCTAATAATTCACAAAGTTGTTTTATTTGTTTTTGATAGCAAAAGGAGTGGTGGTGATGGTAGGGAGAATGCTTGGATAAGACTTGTTTTCAGAGAGATAAGAGGAAGAGAGTTTTTAAAAGAAATCTTAATGAACCAGGGAAAATTGAAGCTGTGGATCACTTGAATTCAGAAGTTCATAAGTTTAGTGGGACTATAGTTGACTGGGTATCTATAAAAAGTCTAAGATCAATATGATCCCTTAAGAGTAAAGGAACCACCGGACTACCCGAATAAGGGTGAACCAGCTTAGCCGGGCTGCTAACCCCAATCTCTCTCTTTACCCTTTCCAACTTTACAAAGATGCCTTCAGCCCTAGGAAAATTCCATCCCAAGAAGATTCATCTAGCCCAAGTCACCAAAACAAACAGACAAACAAAATAAAACAAAACCAAAACCCAGAAGGGACAAGCATGTTAAAGTTTCTGTGCCAATCAGTATTGGAATTAGGCCTATGTGTGGCTGCCACTCTTCCAGTCTTGGCAAAAAATAGGGAAATCCAATTTCAAAACAACAACAATTCCAGAAGAATGATTCTGATAAAGTCTCATTTCTCATTAAGATTATTAGTTAGATTTGTTAGGTAGTGAGTTAGTCCTAAATATTCACAAAATCTTTGGATCATTGCTTGCCACCAGGATTCTTTAGTTTAGATCCTCATTATATTATATATTATATGTATTATTTTAAAATATATTATAATATATAATATAGATATTGTATTATGGTCTTGGTGATGAGTTTAGTAGGTAATAACCTGTTGTTTGTTTTTATGCTTTGAAGGATTAACTGAATAAAAACAAATCTCATTTAGTTAAAAGGATTTTTTGACACTATCAAAGATGAACTTTATAGATGGGGAAACTGAAGGCAGGAAGGTTAGGTGACTTTTTCAATGTCATGTAGATACTAAGAAGTGTCAAAAGGGGATTTGAAGATAGATTCCTTGACTCAAACACTTGTATTTGAAGGAGGGATTGTCTTTCTCTCCAGAAGGTCACAATTAAAAGGCATATATATAAAACCCAGAAATGGCCCCTTCTTCACTATCCCACTTTGATTTTCTAAATCATTGTGATTAGTTTATTAGATCAGTCAATTGTTAGCATGATTTAGGAATGTAATGCCTTGGGAAGGAATAAAAATAACAAAGGAAAAATTCTGAGTAATTTACCAGGAGAATAAGAAGTTAAATTAAATGAATGGGCTGGGTTGGAGCTGAACTGGACATTTAGTCAGAATTCAGGCTGGAGCAGCTAGATGCACAGTGGATAGAACACAGGCCCTGGGGTCAGGAGAACTTGAAATCAAATCCAGTCTCAGACACTTAATAATTACCTGATTGTGTGACCTCGGGCTAGTCACTTAACCCTATTGTCTTGCAAAAAATAAAAGACTGAGTAGACTGAGAAACCTCAAGGATATCCCTTTATTAAGTCTTCGGTGTTCTTATTATCTACTCTTTGCCTTGTTTCTTGAATTTCTATACATTTAAAGAGAAGCATGAGGATGTTGTATAATGTTACAGTTTTACATCTGCATATATTGCATATATACTTATGAACTGTCACAAATTTCCCTGGATATTTTTTGACTTAAGTCTATTCCTTCCCCTAAACTGCTCTTATGATTGATTTAAAAATAATTGTTTTATTAGGCATTAACTACTTTTTATCAGTGGAGCCATATCATGAAACCATAGTTATTAATACTCCCATTTATTCTTTTGCTCATGGAAGTTGGAAATTACATAATTGTTAATTGAAAAAAGATCAACATAGATGAACTATGACATTGACATTATTGAAAAGGATAATTATTCAGTTTTCATTTTACTGTTTGTTGAATATTTATCTTCCCAAATTAGCAAAGTTAATATTTGCAACCAGAAATATTTTATGCCACAAGTAAATAATAGCTAACATTTAATTAATATTTTAAATTTTTACCAAGAATTTTATGTACATTACAGTATTTGAACCTATAAGAACTCAATGAAATAGTTACTATTTTTTGTCTCCATTTTATAGATGTGGAAACTGAAACTGAAGCATGAAAGAACCTGCCTTCTTCACATAGCTATTGAGTATCTGAGGTAACATTTGAACTCATATCTTGATGAATGCTAAGTCCAACACTCTATTCACTACCGAAAGCTACTATAGTACTCATTTTAATCAGTTTTAATTTAAAAATTATAATAGGTAACTTTCTCTGGAAAGTTTATCCATTTATTTACCATGCCTTTAATTTCCTGTTCTTTGAACATTTTATTTTATTATGATTCTTCTTTTTCTCTATACATTTTCATTTATCAAGGCTCATGAGCATGTATGTGTATTTTATTTTTAATATTTTTCCAGATACATGTTATGAAAGTTTTTCAACATTCAACCACATGTAATATTCTAAATTACACGATTTCCTTCCTCCCTTTCCACTCCCACCTCCCCAACTGAGAACAGTTGGATGAATATTGTATGTACAGATTTCTGTTTAACATGTTTACAATTAAGACATTTTTTTTTAGATTTTTTCAAGGCAATGGGGTTAAGTGGCTTGCCCAAAGCCACAGGACTAGGTAATTATATTCACTGTACCACCTAGCCGCGCCCAGCTTAGTCATTTTTGATATGAGGAGTTGGGGTTAAGGGAAAAGAAAAAAAACATGGAATAGGAAAGAGAATACATAAGAAAAAATGTTTTTTAAAAGTGAATGTAGATTCTGAAGGGTTTTTTTTTCTGGTTTGTTTGTTTTGTTTTATTTTGTTTTTCTTCTTCTGAGGATAGAATTGTCTATGGTTGGTCTAACAGGGTTATCCTAGCTCTCTGAAGTGCTGAGAGGAGCTGCATCCATCAAGACTGGTCAACTCATAATGTTGTTGTTAATGTGTACAGTGTTCTCTTAGTTCTGCTCCCTTTGCTCAGTATCAGATCCTGTAAGTCATTTCATTCTTCTCTAGAGTCCAACAATTCATGGTTTCTTATAGGGCAATAGGATTCTTTAAAATTCATATACCATAACTTGTTCAGCCATTCCCCAATTGATGGGCATCTCCTCAATTTCAAATTCTTTACCACTTCAAAAAGAGCTGCTATGAATATTTTGGAACATGTGGGACTTTTCTCATTTTTTGTGATTTGTTCTGGATATAGACCTAGTATTAGAATTGTTGGGTCAAAGGGTGTGATCAGTTTTATTGCTCTTTGGGCATACTTCTATATTGCTTTACAGAATGGTTGGATCAGTGTATCAGTATATTTTAGGAAAAAGTATATTAGAGCCAGCTCAAAATTACTGATTTTGGTTAAATTTCTAGTGAAAAATTTAATGCTACAAACTAGGACTTGTTTTATAGTTTTTGTAGAAAATGATGGAAATAGTGTTAATAATGTATGCTTAAAATTGTTTTTTTTCCCAAAAAAGTCAATTGTTAAATATTCACCAATATATCCTTTGTTTTAACTGACATTTTTGAAAAGATTCTCCTTCATTTGTTTGCATATACTATAAGAGGCATCATAGATAGTGGATAGAAGGCTATCCTTGGCATTAAAACTATGTGAATTCAAACATTACCTTTGATTCTTATTAGATGGGGTCTTGGCAAAACATTAAAAACTTTCAGGGCTTCAAGTTGGTCTAATACTATTGTTACAAATGAGTTGCTGATTTATATATGGGTGGAAGTAGTTTCCTTCTATGGGTTCTTCACCCAACAATATATGTTCATTTATGACTGTAAAATACATATATAATACATAATGAAATCCCTATCTACATAGATACTTGTCTGTATTTGTTCTGTAATTTATTCATTGCTTATCTGTCTCCCTGCTCAGTCTATATGGCTCTTATGGCTGGGAGTTTTAGGAAAAAAATGGTCAATATGGATCCCCTCTTACCCAAACCTTCCTCCCTTTCCAACTAACCCTGAGATGGCATTAGAAAGTTCTAAACCTGATATACATACCCCAATTCCCAACAGTCTTGCTAGGGATATAATCTCAATTTGAATCAATTTCATCTCTGGAATTAATACACAAGTTTTTCAGTTACTTTATGCTTAGGAAAAAAGAACTTGTGTTTGTTGAGTTTGAAATAGAACAGAACTCTAATCTATTGAGTAATATAGAGTGATTTATTACTGATCTTAGTTTTAAACAGAATCAACAGGTATGCAGCATCAAGAAGAGGCAATGTTCTACAAAGGCCTACTTTACCTATTCTTGTGCAAATTTTTGTAGCTTTCAGTTTAAAACTTTCTCTGAGTAGCTCTAATTCCACTTTGTAGGACTCAATCCCAAATGCAGTCTTGGTGAATGAAATCAAGATTTTTATGAAGAATGAAGTAACAATTTGATTGACTAATTAGACAAAATTTACATATCAAATTCAGAAAAATATAATTATCATCATATAATATTTATATGTTCATCATAAAAGCAAAATTATAATAAACCTGAACTAGTCTATATTGCTATCAATGTTTGTAAAAAAGAAAAGAAACCTCAAATATAGGGCTGCTGAAATTCAATGTCCAGAGACCTTGAATCCCCATTATGTAGCCTGTACATATAATGGATAGTTAAACATTGAATAGTGTTTATCCACTTCAGTAAATCTGGATCTAAGGTTCTATCTATTCATGAGAGAAAAATGAGTTATGGTTTCTATGGGAACCTCTACTTTGATTACTGATGCATTTCAAGTGTTTCATTCCAATTCTCACAAATACAACTTGAATAAAAAATGGGAAAATGTCATTCATTTGGCACTTATCACACAGAAATACAAGTACAAGACAGAAGAAAAGAAAAAAAAAAGCTTAAAAGAAATTTGAAATATATTAGCAAATCCCACTACAATATAAGGACCTTGGGGGAGGGGCTTCTTTGTCATTGTCTTCCTATTATTAGGACCTCACTAAGTTCCTAGAATATAGTAGGTATTCAATAATGCTTATGAAAGATTGAGTATTTGCTTGTCCATGTATAAGTTAAATGTTTTTGATACAATATACACTCCTTGAGGTCAAAATCATATATCTTTAGGACCTAGCACAGTGTTTTGAATGTAGTAGGTATCCATTAATTCTCTGTTGAATTAAATACTGATCTTTTTAGACACTCTTGAGAGGAAAATAATTCTGGAAGTCATTAAGATTTAAGGTAACATTTTAGAAATGTCTTTAGAAAGATATAAAATGTCCCAACTACTTTAGACTTGATTTGCAAGGAGTGAAATACATTTGAGATATTGGATGAAACAATATAAATAACCACAGGAAATAAATTTGGATTAACTGAGAGAATTCATTGAGGAAATTTAAGAAGGAACATTTCTATCATTGCTTTGGGAACCAAAGTTAGGAAGCATCTTGAGGTTTACTTTTTTGTCTGTTCCAAAGTAGGCAATAAGGGGAAGGAAATAAGTCCTCAATCCCCCTTCCCCATTGACTATAAACAAACAATACATCCAGTGGGAGCTGAGAAGAGACTAGACACAGGAAGCTTTAGGAAGTATGGCTGTTTTTCTGTGGAAAGAAGTGCAGCTATAAACTCTACAATGGTTCCAACCTTCATAGCCCATTAGAAAGTTACACCTTAGGGGAGCTTCATGAGAACTCTACAAGAAAGGAAAAGTATTCTATTAATCAGGAGCTCTTCATTATCCTTTGGCCACATATGCTTTCAACGTTTGCACTGTCTCTAATGGATTCTTGGTATAATTGTGAAAGATTGTACCCTAGACTTTTGGAAAGACATTTCTGAAACAACCATTCATCTTAATTGTCCTTAGTAAATAATCATATTTTACAGTGGAAACTCACTGGAAGGTACTCAAGAACAACAGTACTAGAAAACCATAGTAATTCTCAGGTTAGCCCTAGAACTCTGGGGAAAGTAATGGTTGGTATCTTGTAACATAATCGACCCAAAAGAGTTGGGAAGAATGTGAGCTCAGAGGGGATTTTACAGAAGCTTTTAATCTTATTCAGGCATCTGAGTTTTAAAGATTTTGGAAATTTTTATCTTCATTTCTTATACCTACATATCATTTATCCTTTTTTAAAGAAGTTATAGAGGTGTGTTTTTCTCCCATAATATCATTAACTTTTGATCAAGAGATTTGACAAGATATGATTTATTTCCTGCTTCCAAGTTTTGTGATTTTTTTTTAATATTTAGGTCAGATTTAGAGGTAGTTGCCATAGTGTTTAATATGTTTTCATTAGACTTCATTACACAGAGTAATATTGTTATTTTTCAAAGTTCTGCTATACTAGTGTCTATATTTGCTTCTTTTCTAAATTAAATAGGACCATCCAAAGTTTTTCTGAGTTAATAGCCAATATTGAAAGAAAAACTTCGGATGCACAAAATAGGTTGAGGTTCTACGCATGAATTATGTGAAAATGTGTTACAATAATTAAACCTAAAGGTGATTTTTTCCAGAAAAATAAAAAAAGTAAGACCAGCTTCATTTACCTGAAAGATATGAAGCAGGAGACCCTGTATGTCCAAAGTAGATGCATACCCCCATGGAAAACTGAATTAAAGGATTTAGCTTACCAGATGCTGCTTTGGATGTGCTTATGACAATTTATCTCATTTGTTTCCTCCCTATATTTTACATAAAAGGGAAAAATATGTCCTTTATATAGAATTTATTTAGAAATTACCCGTAAATAAAGAAGTTAGAGTTGGAATAACTTTAGAAATAATTTAGTTCAACTTTCTCATTTTAGGTAATATGAAACTGAATAAAGGATGAATGGATAAGAGAGTGTTAATAAACCAATAAGCATGGTTTAAGTGCTTGCTATATCATGGGCATGGTACTAAGTGCTAGAGACAAAATGAATAAACAAAAAAGTTTCCAGGGCAGCTAGGTGGTGCAGTAGATAGAGCACAGGCCCTGGAGTCAGGAGGACCTGAGTTCAAATCCAGTCTCAGACACTTTCTAATTATCTAGCTGTGTGGACTTGGGCAAACCACTTAACCCCATTGCCTTGCAAAAAAATAAAACAAAACCTAAAAAAAAAGTTTCCACCCCCATGTCATGCTATTCATTATTGTTTATTAAGGATTTACTATGTGTCAAACATTGTATCACAGAGAGGGGAAAGAGTCATTTGACTAAGGTCACAAAAGTAGTAGTGTAAGGAATTGAACCCATGTACTCAAATCCATTGTTTATTGTTTGATTTTGCCTCTGAAGAAAATTCCAAAATAGGAATTTCCAAAATGTTTTGAATAGTGGCAAAATTATTGGAATCACAGTACTTTTATTTGTTTCATGGACTTCCTCTGACAGTCTGAAGCCTGTTCTCAGAACATCTATTAATGCATAGGAAAAAACTCCACAGGATTACAAAAGAAACCAATTGAATTACAGTTATCTATATGTCTATCATGTATCTAATCCATCTATATCTGTCATCTAATGTATAATCTATTATTTAATTGATTATCTAATCTAACCCATCTTTACTGGTCTCTCTCTCTCTCTCTCTCTCTCTCTCTCTCTCTCTCTCTCTCTCTCTCTCCCTCCCTCCCTCCCTCCCTCTCTTGGCAGACCTTAAATTAATCACTCCTGACCTAAGTTGTCAGTTTTGAAGATTATAACACATTTCAATATAAAATATAAAAGTCCTGGCATATTTGTTAAAAAAAAAAGTCGATAATCATATCTAAAGCAGTGCCATGGGAGCTGTTTCCCTGACCTTTTGGAATCTCCAGACTGCATACCAGATAATTGCATTCTTTCCTCCAAGGCACTTTTGTCTTTAGATTTTTATAAATTCTAATCTTAAACCCAGAAAACACAGCTTTCCATAGGGAAGTATAAATTATCTTCCAAGATATTAGTAAGTTCTGTGGTTGTCAGCCTCATTGTTTTCTTTGAATAGTTTGATACTAGTAGAAGACTGCATCTATATCAGATCAAAGGGAAAACCAGGCATTGAGGAAGAAGGCAAATGATATAAGCATAAAAAGAGAGAGAGACAGACAGAAGATTTTGCAAGAATGTGGGAGAGACTGACAAAATATTAGAGAAGAAAGGCAACTAATGTAATTTTTTCCCATGTTCCAGGTTTCAAAACTGAAGTTCTATGAGGATAAATGACTTACTCAAAGACTCATAATCTTATCTTTCCCCCCAATATTTCAGTTGAAACTTGCCTCCTTTTCAGCTCAGTCTTCCTAAACAGAGCAAGATATTAATGATTAAAAATTGATGTTTTCAATAAAAGTAGAGACCAACAACTACTGGCCAGAGAGATGAATAAACAGATGATACCATTTACTTGTCATCATGGTAAATTAAAAGATGGAAGTTGGCACAACTTGGATACCTGAGATTGTTTAATTTGATTCATTAATAGGTATCTTCCTTCCTTCCTTCCTTCCTTCCTTCCTTCCTTCCTTCCTTCCTTCCTTCCTTCCTTCCTTCCTTCCTTCTTTCCTTTATCTTCCATGAATTAGAAATTCAGTCAAAAAACAGAACATTTGACTAAATGTAGAGGTAACAGAAAAAAATTATCATCTCTGAAATCATGAAGGCAATCAAAGGAGATATAAAAGGACTTAGGTGTTGGTTTTCATAAGCATAAGCTGTCAAAATGTCAGTGTGTCCACAATATTTAATGAACTGTTTAGAACATTGTAATGTACTTTGATGAATTCCTATTTCTTTTGTATTTCTGAGCTTATGTTATCATTCCTGTAATCCAATGATGTTTCTTTACATTTTGTCTAGATCTATGATTTCACTAGGTTAGAGATCCTGGTATGGAACCTCCATTGGTTCTAATCTCCATTGGAAGATTAGATACTATTCAGCAATTTATAGTTTTAGAAATTTGCCAAAGATGTTGAGAAATTAAATCAATTAGTTAATGTATTTCTTAAATGCTTACCATACTGTATTAATCACTGCAGATACAAAGGAAAACAAATAATTATAGTCTCTACTTCAAGGAACTCACAATCTAATGAGGGAGATGACATGAAAGCACCTATGTATAAACAAAATATATATATATATATATATATATATGCACACACATATATACATATAAACATACATAGATTTATATATACATCAAAATTCACATATGGAAGTATTATGCTATCTTAAAGTTATCATATGAATATGTGATATGTAATAATTTAAAAAGCCTACAACAAAAAGAAGGCACTAGGATTGATGGGGGATCAGGAAATCCTTATTGTAGAAAGTAGGATTACATAAAGATATCCCCAGCTTCTGAAGCAGAATGTGAATATATTGAACATGAAAAGCAGGAACTGAGTCCTTGCAAAATGTAGAAGCAGTCAATGTACCTTGAGAGTGCCATTTCTCCCTAGCTTTATGTTTCTCTCTAGGAAATATAGGATCACCGATTCGCAGTTCTATAGTTGGAAGGAAGCTCAGAAACCATCTAGTATAACTCCTTAATTTTACATATAATGGTTAGAAATCAAAGCAGAATGATTAGTCTGTTTCTAAGAGTCTTAAAAATGATCTCTGAAAATCAGAAGAATGAATTTGCCATTCCTTTACTTAGAGCTTCCCTAGAAACTCAGAGCTCTCTTGGGTCATGGAATTTCTTTCAAACTGTATATTCTTGGTTTTAGACAATGAAGATAAAAAATGATTGCCATCTTAAATCATTTGGTTCTGACTTTACCATTTGTACTAATCAGGGGCATTTTTCTGGAGATGACAGTCTTTCTCTTTTAGGGCAGTCATTGTGACAACATGATAAACTTTCATTTCTATTGAATATGTAACTTTAAACCCCTAAGTTCAGTCCATCCCAATGCACAGCCACAGTCAAAACAAAAAATCTCTCTAAAATGAAGAATTTTCTTTGTCTTCCTAATCTAAATATGACTTAAGTAAAAATAAAACACACAGTGGGGTATAATTTGATTCTCACTTTTATCTTTCTTTACAGCTAATAAGTAAATGTGTACATTTGGAACAAAAACTAACACTTCCTGAGTCTAGAGGGAGGCAAGGAACCTGTAGTATATAAATATTCCACAATAATTTGACTTTCATCTTGAGGTGAGGGAAGGGAACTTCTTCACTGTTTCTCTTTGGACTGATTTCAATCAGCAATACAGATTTAATTCAAGTCATGGTTTATACTTCGATTATCCTCTTCCCTGGATTAGGAATCATTCTCACTCTGGTTTGACTTTTGTTTTTCCATGCTTCATGATTCTATATCACATCTGTCTGGGATGGCTTCTTTCCTCCTGTAGTCACAATTCCATTTCTTAAAAATCAAGGTATGGATGGACCTTGGAAGTAGGGGTAATTTATTTTCCTACAGGTTACCACTCACCAAATTTCTCTGTCTCAGATGAAACTACAACCCAGGGAAGTTATAACATGTCCAGGGTTATATAAATTGTAACATAGAATCATTATCTTTTGATTTTAGGAATTCTTATCCTAATGCCTACTCACACTGATTATCTGAGTTCACTCATAACAAGGTTGGTTAGTTCTATCTCCCTTTTAGGATTCTTGATGTACCTGAGGGGTTGGTTGATTGATCCTTATAATGCTATCAACTCAATTTCCCACTCTTTTGGGTCTTCCCTGAAATCTTTCTTAATTTCTTTAATAGCATCTAGGTATTGCAATTTACTATCTCCCTAATTTGAACCTCAGTATAATTTAACTAATTGACATCAATCAGTTTTTACAAAAGATACATTAGCTGAGAAAATATAGTAAAAACAGATCTATGAGTCATAGGTAGATGTTGTTCATCCTTCATTTTCAGAGGACCAACGACATCAGGAAAGAAGATGTCTTAAGTCACAAGATAATTGAATTAAAAGGAGACAGAACTGTCACAGTCATTAGCTTCATTCTTTCCTTCAGAATCATTAGTGCCCAGGGGCTAGATATAGATCAAGCTATCCAGTGATGGCCCAGAATGCAGTGAGAGACCTTGGCTAAATTTTTACACTAAGGTCTTTCCCAGGTTTCAGTTTTTCCTGAGACAATACCCATTCAGTAACTAAAGACTAGGGGGGCGGCTAGGTGGCTCAGTGGATAAAGCACCGGCCCTGCAGTCAGGAGTACCTGGGTTCAAATCCAGTTTCAGACACTTAATAATTACCTAGCTGTGTGGCCTTGGACAAGCCACTTAACCCCATTTGCCTTGCAAAAAAAAAAACTAAAAAAAAAGACTAGGGAAAAAAATCATACTTTCATCAGTGAATCAATCAGGAAGGAGAAAATCCTCAGAATTTCTGGCCAGAATAGAAACAATTGCTATTTTTACTCACTCACTCAATATTTACCCAAACAATGATCATACTTTGTTCATTCAGAAGCAAAATGCATTCAGAAATATTGAATCAGAGAAACCGGATGGCACCTCAACATGGCACAGTGAGTAGGGCAATAGAATTTGGAGTTAGGAAGACCAAGTTTCAATCCCACATTATTTGATTTGCATTTATCTAATTATTAGTTTTTGTGGTATATTTTCATTTAGTTGTTAATAATTTACATTTTTTTCCTTTGAGAAGTATTTGTTCATATCTTTTCACCATTATCTATTGGGGAATGACTTTCGGTTTTATATTTATGCACACATATATTTTTGTTCATTGATTTTGATTTTGAATAAAGGATAGTACCATACATAGACTATTGGGCCTGGAGTCAAGGACAAGTGAATTTAAATCTGGCTTTAGACATTTAACTTATGATTTCTGTGACCCTAGGCAATTCAGTTACCCTCAATTTACCTCAGTTTTCTCAACTATAAAATAGAGATAATGATAGTAATTACTTCCCAGGATTGTTGTGGGAATCAAATAAGATATTTTCAATATATTTAGCACAGGACCTATCACATATTTAATATTTAATTACTTTTTTTCCTTCTTTAAATTCTTGCTGAATAAATGATTGAACTAGAATTAGACTCAGGAGGTAAGAAAAGGCATCCAAACTTCCTGAAAGAGTAAAATTAAAAGTGAAAACTGTTGCTTATGCTTCGCTAGCTCAATTTACTATCTCTTCTAGCTGCTTGTAATATGCTGTAAAGTGTTTCATCCTCCCCCCCCCCCATACACACAATTTGAAGCAAAGTAATTTTGCCACATGTAAGAAGATTGGCCTAGAAGGTCAAATCTGTTATGAATATGATCACATTGGAGATAGAAGGAGGTGGTAGCGATATGAAAACATTACTGAAGAAATAAGGTATACATGCCCCAATTTCTCAGGTGATTTCTTGAAAGTAGGGTGTCCATTGACATGCCATGCAGATGTTGTGGATATTACAAAGGACATAATAAAGAAAGCTCTCTTTCCTTAAGGCAATTAAAATCTAATGAGGAAAAACAAGAAGAAAAAAATGCATGTATAAAATATACTAATAAATGTATACAACCCAAAACTTGAATGTTAACTACTTAGGAGGTTGGGAAATTATATTTTCATTATGAATAAAATGAAGAAAGATTTCTGGATTTCTAGCAGATTGCACTTGAATGATGCAACCAGAATTGTTTCTTTTGATTTCATTTTTTGAATATGTTTTTTATCAAGCTCTAATATTCATCTCTTGTCAAAAATAAAGCTTTCCTTCATAAGGAAAATAACTAAGGAAAAATGATACAATGACCATGACTGCTAGCAAGCTGTATCATTTTACACTTGTACTATAACACTTCTCCATGGAGAGAAGAGAGGTATGCTTTATTAAAGGTCTTTAGAATGAAGATTCAAGACCCTTATATATATGTAAGCAATTTAAATTTAAAACTGTGCTAAGACTGGGAACACACTTTCTCTTTTCCACACAAGAATTTGTTTAACAATGGAATAGGAAATTACTCTATTGAAAGTTTAATGACTGGAACTTTCATATTGAGAGACAGCAAAATGTGACTAAAAATTTGGAGTTGGAATAGGAAATCTGAATTTGAAAACTGCCTCAAATAGCTTACAAATTATGTGACCATGGGACTTTCAATTTCCTCATTTGTAAGATGGAAATAATGTTTTGTACTTCTCAAAATTTTGAAAAATTTTAAGTGCTGAATTTTTTTAAGTGTGAATTATTATTATTATTATTATTGGCTCTGACACAATTTTTTCACGTGACCTTGATCAAATTTACTAAAGCCAGTCAATTATCAATTTCCTCATTGATGTATAAATTGATTCAATTGGACCAAATGATCTCAAGGGTGTCTTTCATACTTTGGTTTTATATTCTATGTTTCCTTTCATTATTTCCTGTATCACTATACTCAGAAAATACATGCAAGTATCTGAAATAAACATACTCAAATTTCTCTCTGACAGATTTCCATCAAATCCAGATACAGGATTTAGGATCTTAGACAATGGAACTGGTGCTTGTTTTCATTTAAGAAAAGCACCTCATTTCTCAGAAAGAGCAATTTCCCTTTATAGTGATATATCTGTGATCTATCTATCTATCTATCTAGATATAGATATATAGTTATAAGGATACTTATCCTTATCTAGAATAGCTAGAATTCTTTTTTTTTGTTTTGTTTTTTTCAAGGTAATGGGGTTAAGTGACTTGCCCAAAGTCACACAGCTAGGTAACTGTCTGAGGTCAAATTTGAACTCAGGTTCTCCTGACCCTGTGTTCTATTCACTGCATCATCTAGTTATCCCAAGAGCTAGAATGCTTAATAACATTTCTAGGAAGTCAGTTGACTTCTGATCAACAAATGGTCAAACCCCTTAGTATAAGACAGGTCTCATTGTAAGGACCTTTTCATAATTTTAATATTTCTGTGCTCATTGCTCCTAGATTTCATAAAGGTTAGGATTTACTTGTCATTCAGTCATTAAACAAGTCTTTATTACGCATACAAGACCTCAGACTCTTATCTTCTGAGTGTAGCTGCATAATTGTGTGTCTAGGGCTATGTAGAAAGAAAGTATGAGAATAAGAATAAACTCCCCTTGCTGTAGCCTTGATTTTCATCCCTGGGTGCTAGTATCATCTTCTTGACTTACCCCATAATATGATGAGGAACTTGTCTAATTCAACCCTGGAACTTCCCACTCTAATTCAAGACTTACCTATTCCTTCCAACCTTTTTGATCACTAGAACTCAACCTGTTGTTTGTGCTGACTTTTGATTCTTATCTCATATATTGTAACAATTCAGACACAGTTATTTCCTACAAAGAAAAAGACTAATGGTAGTTGGTTAATATCCATACATATATATTCATAACAGTAAGAGCAGAGCTAGTGTAATATGCCAAAGGCTAAAAGGATCATGTATTCTTATCTAGAAAGGATTTTAGCTTTCTTTCCATTTAACTCCAATATTTTATAGATGAGGAAACAGAAGCACAGCAAAATTAAGATGCAGTCATATAGTGAATAGTTGGCGGTGGGTATATGGAATATTCAGGGAAAACTAGCAGTTTTGGTTTGAAGACTTGCAAAAACCTTTTTACTGTTCCTCATCCACCTTTGTTGTCCACCTGACACTGAAGTCTCACTTATTATTCAAAGAAGTTGAAGCTTGTGCAGCAATCATATCCTGGTAAAATTGTCTTTGAAGATGGATTAAATCAAGTTGAGGGTAACCAACAGGCCTCAAACCTATTAGTAGATTAAGGGAGTGTGTACTCCAGGATATGAAGATTTATTCTGGCAGAATGGGTGAATAAGAGTAACTTATTCCAAAGGGTCATGAAGGTGGCTGAAACAGTTGCTGTGGAACACTTAGAGCATGGTCAGACTCAGAAGATTCCAAGATCATCCAGTGCATCCCAGACCATTGCCAGGTATGGAATTTTGTTTAGTCACTGAACTTTCAATGACTCCATGAGACTGACAATTTTGTGCAACTCTGCCCCATTTAAATACAATTTACACACAAGATAAAGACATCATCTGATGAAGTCAATGGTCCACTTTGAAAATGAAGGGTAGAGCAAAAATGAGATCTGAGTCCTCTGACTCTTCAACCTAGTACCCTTTCCACTTGTTTTACTGTACAATGTTGTATCTTGCACAACTGATGGCATCATCTAAGCCTCCCAATATGAAATCTTGATCTCATCCTCTTTTTCTGTCAAAGGGTTAGGGCATGATACTTCCTATTTTATTCTTATGATCTCTGAATGAAATCAAAAGTCCCAAATCTCTTGACAGGCATGTTCAAGAAAAGAGGCAATAACTCAGAAAGTAGCATCAATGATAGAATAGTCAGATATGACTTTATATATCTAAATGTCTATATAGATATATAAAGTCAACTTTATAAGATTCATTCACCAAATACAAACTCATACAGTCACAGATTTAGAGCTAGAAGGGACCTCAAAAACCAACTAGCTTGAAATTTTCACTTTACAGATATAGTAACTGAGGATTGAAGGTGTTAAGTGATTGGTTGTCCAAGGATAACAAAGATAAACGATAGATATGGGAGTGCTACCTCTTTTGTGTTTTCTGTTTCTAAAACTTCAAGACTCTGTTATCAGAACCTGGATAACTTCCCTAGAGACAGATAAAAACACTGCAAAATACAAGGATATATGAAGAAAAATATTTTGAAACAATAGAACTAAAAATGGTGGTAATATTCTTCCACAAAGTGGTCTCATCCTTCTCATTTTCTCTTCCTTCTTCTAAGAGAATCAATTCTACAAAAATCCTAAGTAGAATGAATTGGCACAGAGTAAATGTTATTCCAGAATTCCTTCCCCATCTTTCTTTATTTTCTCTATCAATAAATTTCTAGAATGGAGGGTGAGGGTAATGTTCTTAGTAATATTGCTTGACTCAATTGCTTGCTGTCACCACAACTTATCTGTCTTAGATTTGTTGAGACAATGACACTTTCAGACTTAGTTGATTAACTGGACTTTTGATCATTTGCACCTAATTGAGCTGTCTTAGAAGTCATATTTGAGTATTTCATGATGGCTATCCCCCAAAATTTAAAGAGTTGCCATGTGGAAGATAGATTAAATTAGTTTCACTTGTTCTGAAGGCTGAATGTGCAATACTGAGTGGAATTTGAGAGAAAGCAAACTTAGGTCTAATGTCAGTAGTAGTAAGGAATTGGAATAGTTGTAGTAGTAGTAGTAGTAGTAGTAGTAGTAGTAGTAGTAGTAAAGAATTGGAAGTTGAGGTGGTACATATCAATTGGAGATTAGTTAAACAAGTTTTATATATATGAGTGTGATGAAATATTGCCAGATTGTAATAAAATGATGAAGGTGGTAGTTTCAGAGGAATTGTGAGAAAACTAGTATAACTGATACAAAGTTAAAGTATCAGAACCAGAACACATAATACAATAGCAACAATATTGTAAAGGAAAAAAGTACTTTGAAGACAATAATACTGATCAATGAAATATTTTGTTATAACTTTAGAGGAATTTGAAAAAAATATTCTATTCTCCCTATAATCCTGAGAAAGAGGTGATGAACTCAGGTACAAATTGAGAAGTTTTTGGACATGACCAATTTAGAAAAATTTTTTTTTAATCTATACATGTTTGTAACAGAATTTCTTCTTTTTTCTCAATTGTGTAAAGAGAAAGGAAAAAAGGCAGATTTTCTCTTGGTTGTAAAAAGATGAAATTTAATTTAAAAAAATTACTAGTGTCCCAAATGTTTTACCTTGAGAAGCAGTAGTTTCCTCCTCCTTGAAAGTCTTCAAGTAGAAGTCCAGTAGTTGGTATGTAATAGAGGGGATTTCTTTCATGTATGAATAGCATTAGATGATTGTTGAAGTTCCTTTTACCTCTTAAATTCTGTGATTCTGACATTCTCATTCACTGAACTATCAAACTTGGGTATAAGGATTCCTGTTACATGTTTGATGATCAGTACACTGTTAGTGAAATAATCCTACATAGACTGGACTGCTACATCTCACTGAAGCAATGAGGTGGTACTGTGCATAGAGATCCAGGTCTGGAAGCAAGAAGACCTAAGTTCAAATCTTCCTTCAGGCATTTATTAGCTTTGTGATCTTGGACAAGTCATAAGCTCCGTTTTCCTCAATTTCCTCATCTATTCACTTAGGATAATTGTAACACCTGCCACCCATAGCAAGCATTCTCTAAATGTTAACTGCAGTTATCTCTATTATTATTATTATTATTATTATTATCCCTCTTTCTAGGTATCTCTATTCCTTCCTACAAGCTAAAGTGACCAAAAAAAGAAGTCAATCTTTTAGCCCTTTTTTACTTTATAAAGTCTTTTTTATCCTTTTCATTTGACTAATGATTTATGTATAGTGGTTCTTGTTTGTTTATATTTAGTCTTTTGATTCTTTATAATTTTTAATGCATCAGTACATCCAGTCCTTCCCATATTTCTCTGAATTCTTCACTACCTTTTTAAAAATATTTTTATAATTTTTAAAATTTTATTTATTTAAAGCAATGGGGTTAAGTGACTTGCCCAAAGTCACACTGATACGCAATTATTAAGCGTCTGAGGTCATATTTGAACTTGGGTCCTCCTGACTCCAGGACCAGTGCTCTATCCACTGTGACATCTAGATGACCTCTCACCACCTTTTTTAAAGCCAATCTCCAATTTGTGAGACTATCTCTCCCTTTCCCCTTGAATTCCTTATTACAAAAGAATAGACACACATATATGTATAAACATACACACAACATATATATGTATGTGTATCTGAACATTTCTATCTAGTAGTTTATTTTCTTAAATCATAACTTATTACTCAATAGTGGAATTCATTTAAACCACTAAATTTACCTCACTACTCAGTGCCATTGGTAAGTGAGAAATTTGTAACAGTTTGAAAAATCCAGTTAGCTACAGTTCATGTATCCTGAAAAAAAGACTGGTTCTAATGTTTGATTCTAGACTCAACTTCTTGTGTTCATGTCTTAGAAAACAAAATTATAATAAAAGTGTCTGTGACTGTTTTAGTGGGATGACTCTTTAGAGTTCCAGTGTTCTCCCATTTGGAGAGGTGTTCAAAGTTAAAGTATAACAAATTCAGTTTATTTGAATAATATTATGATTTTTTTTTGCACAACAGTTTTCTGCTTCTCTTTGTCAAGAGAAATGACTGTCAGGATTGTCTCTATCTTCTTGGAGTAAGAATTGTAAGAGTTGAGGCATAGTGAAAGGTCTTTTTGCTATCAAACAGTTCTTTAAAATTAGACTATATTATAAAATACAAGACCTATAAGAATCAGCTAAACTAGCCATCTCATTTTACAGATGATGAAATTGAGACCTGGAAAGGTTAAGGGACCGGCTCAGGTTATCTAGCTAATTAGTAATGGGTAAGGATTAGAATGCATTCCCTTGACTCTCACTTAAGTACTTTTTCCCTATGATTTCATGTTCCCTTTTGGTACTTTACTTTAGAAGAGTTCTGGATTTGAAGGCCTTAAGTACTGGCTCTTCATATCTTTGGATGCATCCTTGAACAAGTCTCTTGAGTTTTCTAAGCCTCAACTTATTCAGGTGGAATATTAGAATAACCTGTCTTGTACATCTTTCATGTTTGCTGTAAAGATTGTTGTTTGTCTTTTGCTTTCAAAGAGGACTAAGAATTCCAGAAGGTGAGGCCATGACATGCAAGTAAATTGGATTTGAGTAAGTATTGTACAAAGTCACCAGCTTCAATTTCTCCTTTGGAGCCTTCTGGGTCCAGTAGCAAGATATAGATGAGTGTGACTGTAAAGAGGTCCCATCCACTGTAAGTATAAATGAGAGAAATGAAAGTTCTTTATAGCATTAAAACAATTTATAAATATGAAATTGTTATTGAGATCATGATTAATATCATTATCACTTTGATGAGACTCTAACTTGAATTTGGTAATGAAAAGTATGAGAAACTGAGTTATAACTGTCATAATCTTCTAAAAATTAATTTTAAAAATCCCAGAAATTGTCTTACTTTATTGGAATTAGGCTACCTCCTGTTGTAAAATTTGTCTGAACTTCTAAATACTCTTTAAAACAGTGTCCATATGTTCCATGAAACCTTTCTTGAACAGTCCATTACTCGAACCTTTGTTTCCATGTCTTTAAAAAACTCTTTGCACCTCTTTTAAAGAAAAGATCTTGTAGGGAATAGGTATTTGGGTCTGGAGATAGAAGATATGATATAATGTAATAGTATAGAAAGCATATAGGAACTCGAATCAGAAGTGGATTTAAATACTAACTGTAAGCCAGTAGCTTTGGATGACACTTCCTCCATCTGAATGAGATATTACAATCACAACATCTGAGGCTCCTCCAGCTTTAAATCCTATTATCCTTTTCCCATTCTGCTCATACCACGAGGTCAACTGGAAGTATAACCTTGACTGAGTTTGTCTAAATTATTTATGAATGAATGGTTATTTCATTTTTCAACTTTGCTGCCTATATTGACCATTTATTTAGACTTATCAAAAAATAAAAATAACAAGAAAGACTCTATATAGACATAATTCAGTGAATAAATATCCAACTTCCATTTCCCTTTGTGAAAAATAACTTGTTTTTCAAAGATAGACTTTGATAAGAAGGCACTTTCCCTTTAAATTGTAAGAGCTCTCTGCTTCTACTTTGCTTTCTACTCTCTACCAGCTTAATTTTGCAGTTGTTTATCTGGAGATGCTCATTAAGTTGCATCGCATGCTTCTATGTACTTCCGTCTGACATTCACAAGCCAATATTTTCAGCCATCACAGTTCTGTCTGTATGTTTGAAGACTTGACAGACCCAGATGCTGATTCTTATACTAGAGGATTATTTGTGCCACTGTACTTTAAGCCTTCACAGTGAAGAGACTGTCTGAACTGCTACTGGGGGCTTCAGAGTACTGCTGACATATAATTAAGGCAGAACCTTTAAGGTTTTACCATGTTTTCCTCAGAAATGAGAAAAATTTCTTATCCAAGTCTAAATTTAAGGAAGATGAATTCATAAAATATGACAACTTGGTCTTAAAGACTTTCTGTTCTTTCCAGCACAGAACTGAAAAAACATATTCTCAACATTCCATTGTTCATTGCTAAAAGATTTACTAATGCAAAGGCATAGTTATGGATTACCTATTATCTATAATTTTTTTTTTATTTTAAGGCCAACCGTATAGATCCTTCTGTTTGGGAGTCTTTCCCATGTGCCTCTGAAGAAATTATTTTATATCTTTTGTTGAAAATTATAGTTAAACTCTGCTTAAATATTTTCTAAAATTGTTGTGAGGCAGATTGGATTTGTAAATTGAAGCCTTTAAAATAAAGCAGATGAGAGAAAAATGAACTTTAAAAAAGCAGTGACAGGCACTGTGCTAACAGTTGAAGTAAAAACAAATAAATAAGGTAGTTAGTTCCCTAAGGAGTTTTTATTTATTTTGTTTAAACAATTTTCCCCCATTCCTGCTTCACTCCTCCCCCCCCCCAGAAGGCATTCTGTTAGTCTTTACATTGGTTTCATGTTATACATTGATCTCAGTTGAATGAGATGAGAAAGAAATCATATCCTTAAGGAAGAAAAATAAGGTATGAGATAGTAAAATTCTATAATTAGATAATGATTTTTTTTTCTAATTTGAAGGTAAAAAGTCTTTGGTCTTTGTTCAAAGTCCATAATGCTATCTCTGGATACAGATGGTATTCTCTATTGCAGACAGCCCAAAATTGTCCCTGGTTGTTGCACTGATGGAATGAGCAAATCCTTCAAATTTGATCATCACCCCCATATTGCTGTTAGGGTGTACAATGTTTTTCTCGTTCTTTTCATCTCACTCAGCATCAGTTCCTGCAAATCCTTCCAGGCTTTCCTGAATTCCCATCCCCCTTGGTTTCCAATAAAACAATAGTATTCTATGACATACATATACCACAGTTTGTTAAGCCATTCCCCAAATGAAGGACATTCACTTACTTTCCAATTCTTTGCCGCCACAAACAGAGGTGGAGAAATCACTAAAAACAAATTAGATGATTTCGATTATATTATATTAAAAAGCTTTTGCACAGACAAAACCACTGAAACCAAGATCAAAAGGAATGTAAACTGGGAAACAATCTTTGCAACTAATGTTTCTGATAAATGACTCATTTCTAAAATATACAGAGAACTGAGTCAAATTTTTAAAAAATGCCATTCCCCAATTGATAAATGGTCAAAGGATATGCAAAGGCAACTTACATATGAGGAAACCAAAGCAATCCACAATATATGAAAAATTGCTCTAAATCATTACTTATTTTAAAAATGCAAATTACAGCTTCTCTGAGGTACCACCTCACACCTCTCAGACTGGTCAATATGACCAGAAAGGATAATTATCTTTGTTGGAAAGGTTGTGGGAAATCTGGGACACTATTACATTGTTGGTGGAGTTGTGAATTCATCCAACCTTTCTGAAGAGAAATTTGGAACTATGCCCAAAAGGCAACAAAAATATGCATATTCTTTGATTCAACAGTGTCATTATTGGGTCTATACCCTGAAGAGATGATGAAAAAGGGTAAAAACATCATTTGTACAAAAATATCCATAGCAGCCCTGTTTGTGGCGGCAAAGCATTGGAAATCAAGTGAATGTCCTTCATTTGGGGAATGGCTTAGCAAACTGTGGTATATGTATAACATGCAACACTATTGTTCTATTAAAAATCAGGAGGGATGAAAATTCAGAGAAGCCTGGAGGGATTTACATGAACTGATGCTGAGTGAGATGAGTAGAACCAGAAAAACACCATACACCATAACAGCAACATGGGGGCTATGATGAACCTTGATGGACTCACTCATCCCATCAGTGCAACAGTCAAGGACAATTTGGGGCTCTCTGCAGTGGAGAATACCATCTATATCCAGATAAAGAACTGTGGAGTTTGAACAAAGTTCAAGGACTATTATCTTTAATTTAGGGGAAAAAACCTGATATCTTATTTTCTGATCTTGCTATCTCTTATGCTTTATGTTTCTTCCTTAAGGATATGATTTCTCTCTTATCACATCCAATTTGAATCAATGTATAACATGGAAACAATGTAAAGACTGACAAATTGCCTTCTGTGGGGGGGTAGGCGGAGGGAAGTAGGACTAGGGGAAAAATTGTAAAATTCAAAATAAATAAAATCTTAAAAAAAAAGAAATACTAGTTGCAAAAATTGTTTCCCAATTTACTACATTTCTTTGGATCTTGTTTACAGTGGTTTTTTTTGTGCAAAAGGTTTTTAATTTAATGCAACCAAAATTATCTAGTTTTTTTTAATGATGTTCTCTATCTCTTCCTTGGTCATGAATTGTTTCTTTTTCCATAGATATGATAGGTAAACTACTCCTTGATCTTCTAGTTTGTTTATAATATTGTTTATGTCTAAATCCTGTATCCATTTGGATCTTTTCTTGGTATAGGGTGGGAAGTGTTGGTCTAATCTGAGTTTCATCCATACTAACTTCCAATTTTCCCAACAGTTTTTATCGAAGAGGGAGTTTTTATCACAAAAGCTGGACACTTTGGGTTTATTAAACAGCAGATTATTATAATCATTTCCTGCTATTGCACTTAGTCTATTCCAGTGATCCACAACTCTTTTTCTTAGCTAATACCAGACAGTTTTGATGGCTGATGCTTTATAATATAATTTTAGATCTGGTAAGACTAATCCACCTTCTTTCGCACTTTTCTTCATTGAATCCCTGGAAATTCTTGACTTTTTATTTCTCCATGTAATTTTACTTACAACATTTTCTAATTCATTAAAGTAATTTTTTGGAATTTTTATTGATAGGGCACTAAACAAGTAGTTTAGTTTTGGTAGAATTGTCATTTTTATTACATTACCTCGACCTGTCCATGAACAGTTAATGTTTGCCCAGGTATTTAAATCTGATTTCATTTGTGTGAGAAGTATTTTGTAATTGTTTTCAAAACGTCTTTGAGTCTGCCTTGCCAGGAAGACTCCCTGGTATTTTATTTTATCTGAGTGGGATTTCTCTTTCTAGCTCTTTCTGCTGTATCTTCCTAGTCATAAATAGAAATGTTGAGGATTTATGAGGGTTTATTTTATATCCTGCTACTTTGCAAAAGTTGCTAATTATCTCTAGTAGTTTTTTAGATGACTTTTTGGGATTCCTTGGGTATACCATCATGCCATCTTCAAAGAGTGAGAGTTTTGTCTCCTCCTTCCCTATTCTAATTTTTTCAATTTCTTTTTCTTCTCTTTTTGCTGAGGCTAACATTTCTAATATAATATTGAATAGTAGTGGTGATAATGGACATCCTTGTTTCATCCCTGATCTTATTGGGAATGCCTCAAGCCTATCTCCATTGCACACAATGCTTGTTGATGGTTTCAGATAGATACTGCTAATTATTCTAAGGAACAAACCATTTGTTCCTATGTTCTCTCATGTTTTTATTAGGAATGGGTGCTGTGTTTTGTCAAAAGATTTTTCAGCCTCTATTGGTATGACCATATGATTTCTGATAGGTTTATTATTGATATAATAAATTATACTAATAGTTTCCCTAATATTGAACCAACCCTTCATTCCTGGGATAAATCCTACTTGATCATAATGTATTAGCCTAGTAATAATTTGTTATAATCATTTTGCTAAGATTTTATTTAAGATTTTTGCATCTATGTTAATCAGGGAGTTAGCTCTACAATTTTCTTTCTCTGTTTTAACTCTTCCTGGTTTAGGTATCAGCACCATATTTGTGTCATAGGAAGAGTTAGGCAGGGTTCCCGCTTCCCCTATATATCCAAAGAGTTTGTATAGAATTGGATCCAATTGTTCCTTAAATGTTTGATAGAATTCACTTTTGAATCCATCTGGCCCCGGAGATATTTTCTCAGGGAGTTCAATAATGGCTTGCTGAATTTCTTTTTCTGAGTTAGGGTTATTTAGGTTTTTAATTTCCTCTTCATTTAATCTGGGCAACTTATATTTTTGTAAATATTTATCGATTTCACTTAGATTGTCAAATTTATTGGCATATAGTTGGGCAAAATAATTACAAATTGTTACTTTAATTTCCTCCTCATTGGTGGTGACTTCACCTTTTCATTTATGATACTAGCAATTTTGTTTTCTTCCTTTGTTTAAATCAAATTTACCAGACATCTATCAATTTTATTGGGTTTTTTTTCATGAAACCTGTTCTTGGTTTTATTAGTTCAATAGTTTTCTTGCTTTCGATTTTATTAATTTCTCCTTTAATTTTTAGAATTTCCAATTTGGTATTTAATTGAAAGTTTTTAATTTGTTCTTTCTCTAATTTTTTTTAGTTGCATATTTAGTTCATTGATTTCTTCTTTCTCTAATTTATTGATGTAAGCATTTAAACATTTTAAATATCCCCTGAAAGCCACCTTGAGTGTTTCCCATAAGTTTGAGTATGCTGTTTCATTATTGTCATTATCTAGGATGAAATAATTAATTCTTTCTATAATTTGTTGCTTGATACACTCATTCTTTAAAATGAGATTATTTAGTTTCCAATTAGTTCTGGGTCTTTATCTCCTTGGCCCAGTATTGCATTTGATTTTTATTGCGTTATGATCTGAGAAAGATGAATTCACTATTTCTTCCTTTCTGAAATTAATTATTAGGTTTTTATGTCCTAATATGTGGTCAATTTTTGTGTAAGTGCCATGTGCTGCAGAAAAAAAAAGTATATTCCTTTCTATCCCCATTCAATTTCCTCCATAGGTCTATCATATCTAGGTTTTCTGACAATCTATTTACCTCCTTAACTTCCTTCTTGTTTATTTTATGATTTGATATATCTAAAACTGAGAGCAGGAGGTTGAGTTCTCCCACTAATAGAGTTTTGCTGTCTATGTTTTCCTGTAGCACTTTCAACTTCTCCTCTAAGAATCTGGATGCTGTCCTAGTGGTTGCATACATATTTTGTATTGAAATTATTTTATTGTCTATGGTACCTTTTAGGAGGTTATAGTTTCCTTCCTTATCTCTTTTAATGTTATATATTTTTGCAGCTGCTTTGTCTGAGATAAGAATTGCTATCCCTGCTTTTTTTTTATACTTCAGTTGAAGCAAAATATATTTTGCTCCAACCTTTTACCTTTATGTATTTCTCTGCTTCAAATGAGTTTCTTGTAAGCAGTATATTGTAGGATTCTGGTGTTTAACCCACTCTGCTATTTGCTTACATTTTAAGGGAGAGTTCATCCCATTCACATTCAAAATTATAATTACTAACTCTTTATTGCCCTCCATGCTATCTTCCTTCTGTTTGTATTTTTCCTATTTTTCCCCTTTATCCATATCCCCCAGTGTTTTGTTTTTGAATACCACCTACTTTTTTGTGTTTGCCCTCTTATAGCAACCCCTCCCCTTTCCTTCCAATTTCCTTTTTCCCCTTCTTTCCTTCCTTCTATTAGTTCTCCTTTCTCGACCCATCCCCCTCCCCTTTCCCCTTTTAATGCTCAAAAAGTAAGATAAATTTCTTAATTTGATTAAGTGTGTCTAAGTTAACTTTAAGCCTAGTGTGATGAGATGAAGATTCAAGTGGTTCTCATCTCCTCCCTAGCTCCTCTCCATTACAATAGGTCTTTTCTACCTCTTAATGTAATGAGATTTTCCCCATTCAGTCTTCCTCTAATCTCCCTTCTCCTTACTGTCCCCCTTTTTAAGGAGGTATTGTTTTTAAATCATTCTATCTGAGCCACAGAAAAGTTATGAGTGTCCATCACTTCTGGCTATGTATATTCTCTCTAATAGAGTTACTATTCTCAAGAGTTATGAGACTCTTTCTCCCAAGTGGGTATATAGCCAATTTCTAGCAGTTTTTTTTTAACCTTTTCATGTGTCTCTTGAGCCTCCTGTTTGATATCCAAATTTTCTATTTATTTCTGGTCTTTTATGAAATCTTGGAAGTCTCCCATTTCATTAAATGTCCATCTTTTTTCCCCTGGAAGAGAAGGCTTAGCTTTGCTGGGTAGTGGATTCTTAGTTCATTCCAAACTCCCTTGCTCTTCAGAATATCTCATTCCAGGCCCTTTGATCCCTTAATGTTGCTATAGCCAGGTCCTATGTAATCCTTATTGTGGCTCTTTGGTATTTAAATTGTTTCTTTCTGGCTACTTGTAGGATTTTTTCTTTTATCTGATAGTTCTGATTTGGCCACAACATTCCTTGGTGTTTTCATTTTAGGATATCTTTCAGGAGAGGATCCATGTATTCTTTCAATAACTATTTTGCCCTGTGGTTCCATGATATCAGGGCAATTTTCCATCACTAAATCCTGTTATATTAAGTCTAGGCTTTTTTTTTTCTCTTCAATGTTTTCAGGAAGGCTGATAATTCTCAGGTTCTCCCATCTTCATCTGTTCTTTAGGTCAGTGGTTTTGCTGATGAGGTATTTTACATTTCTTTTCTATTTTTCGATCTTTTTGTTTTAAGAAAATCTTGTTGTCTCATTGTCCTTAGTTTCCGCCTATTCCATTCCTTCTTTATTTTTTTTCTTTGTTGACTCTTATTTCAAACATTTTAGGAGAAAAAAAAATTTATATACCCGAAGAGAATAGTAAATCCCATTTAGAACACATTCCTTAGCTGTCCCAGCCTGCAAGAATTAGAAAGATATGTATGTATATGGAACAAAGGCAAGATGTCTTGCATCATGCCTAAGCAGAGACTGAAGTGATGGTTAACTGTGGGTAGTGGAGCAAGTCTGAACCAGATTTGTGGTGGCCAGTCGAAACAGGTCTTCCAATGGTTGTGTTGTGGTCATCATTGTAGGCTGTACAGTGCTTCCCAGAGACTGCTATTCAGATCCCAGAAGGCCCCTCTCTACTCTGACCTTTTTTCATCTATCTAGGACCTTGTGTTGTGGGGGAGGGAGCTGGCTCTCAGAGGTTTGCTTTTTTTGTTGTTTTTAAGGTTTTTGCAAAGCAAATGGTGTTAAGTGACTTGCCCAAGGCCACACAGCTAGGTAATTATTAAGTGCCTGAGGCCGGATTTGAACTCTGGTACTCCTGACTCCAGGGCTGGTGCTCTATCCACTGCACCACCTAACCACCCCCAGAGGTTTGCTTTTGATTATCCTAATGGTTTTGTTCACTTGTCTTGGTAATTCCAAGGGCCATCCAATAAGGGGTGCTCATGGCTTTTTCTGGAATGTTTGAAGTCCTCAGCAGCAGGGTCTGAGTTGACCTTGAACACTGGGCTGGGTCCTGGGGGAGGGAGTTAATCTCTTTCCATTGAGTGAACTAGGTTGCCCTGAGGGGGAAGTGGGGGTTGTTTATTGTTTGTTCTGGGTAAAGGGCTCTGTTAAAAGTATGGAGCTCACATCCTTGGCTCAGCTGGTTGTTCGGTTGTTCTCCAGGTGCGCTCTGAGACTCTTTGCTGGAACTCACACTTCCATAGCTACTTTTTGCCCCCCCCCCCCCCAAAGACTCTGCAACTAATGTTTGATCTAGCACTTGTCACTCACCGAAGGCTGGTCCTCTGACTTCCCCCATCTGCTGTCCCCTCACTGATCCTCTGCTCTTGTCTCATGGTTCACCCAGTGTCCCCTGAGACAGACCTTCTTGGTAGGTGTTCTTCTCTTAGCTTCTCTTTCTGGGTTTTGTTGATCGAATTTTTGTTAAGAGGTTTCTCTCATGTTACTTTTCAGGGGAGAGAGGAGCACTTATCACAATGCTTGTCTTCTTTCTGCCATCTTCCCCTAATAAGTTTACATTATAATGGAGAAGGATAAAACATAAAGAAAAATTGTGCTGTACTGGTTCTGGGCGAGAAACAGTAAAAGCCCACCACTTAGCAGTATTTGTGTTCTGATGGCAAGAAATGAGGATGATCAGAGTACAGGTGGCTTATCCTAGAACTGTAGAGAAATGATGTGGAAGCCAAGGTCTTTGTATAATAAAATTAAAACTATTTTCCTGTCCAGGTTTCATAAGACAGACATAGTCAAGAAGGTGGGAGACACTTTAAAATACTCTGGACAAATAGGCAATATGCTGTTCAATTCAGTTTTAAAATATAAATAGTCCTAGGGATAGTGTACATGGCAGTTAGGTGTCACAGTGGATAGAATAACAGGAATCAGGAAGACTCATCTGACTCCAAACTCCTATTGGCTGTGTGATCCTGGGCAAGTCACCTAACCCTGTTTGCCTCAGTTTCCTCATCTGTGAAATGAGCTAGAGAAGAAAATCTTAATTAGGGATCCCAAAGAGTCAAACATATCTGAAAAACAATTGAACAACAACAAAGGGTTCTGGTGGGATGGTAAATATCCTTTGACTCACTCATAACATTAATATATTTAAAACAAGTCAAAGATAGAAGGAAAATATATGTGTGTACTTTTTATTATAGCAAAGAATTGGAAACAAGGTGTGGAGTTACCTATTAATTAGGGAATGATTGAACAAATTATAGTTTCTGAATGTAATAGAATACTATTGCATCATAAAAAATGAAGAAAGAGGTACCTTCAGAGACCCATAGGTAGAGTTATCTGAATAAAACTAGAACAACGATTTATACAACAATAATGTAAAGGAGATCAACTTTGAAAGATTTAAGAATCCTGATGAATATAATGACCAATTAAGACTCTAGCATATTGATGATGGAGCTTGTCTAGCACTTCAAGAGAGAGGTAGTGAACTAGAGTTGAAGACATAGCAAATGTCTGAGTTTGTTTTGTTTGATTATAATTTCTATTACAAGATCTGAGAGATACCATCTAGAACTAATCCAATTCTTTGTAGAAGGACTACTTGTTCAACTACAAGATAGGGAAGAGTTTCATTCTTTTTTATTACCTTTCTGGATTTCTCAGCTTTTTTATTTCAGGACCTCTTTACACATTTGAAAATTATTGATGACCTTAAAGAACTTTAATATATATATATATATATGTGTGTGTGTGTGTGTGTGTGTGTGTGTGTGTGTGTGTGTGTGTGTGTGTTTATACCTCTTGTTAGAGACACGATGCTAGAAACAATATTGTAATAGCAATATTATCAAAATAATTTTGACTCTTTTACTTCCTGAAAGGTTTTTTGGAAACTGAGGGGTCACTGGAACATTCATTCAGAACCAATGTTAAAGATTATTTCTGAAGTCACTTCTATACTGGAATTCTGTCAAAGAGAGAGAGAAGAGAGACAGAGACAGATAGAGACAGAAACAGAAAGAGACAGGGAGAGAGAGAGAGAGACAGACAGACAGACAGACAGACAGACAGACAGACAGACAGAGACAGAGACAGATCAAGACAGATGGAGAGACAGAGTTCAAGAAAGACAATGACAGAGACAGATAGAGATATAGAGCCAGAGAAACACACAGAGAGAAACAGAGAAAGAGAAAGATGAAGAGAGATAAGAGAATCAGAGAGACAGAGAAAGAGAGGCAGAGAGATCAAGAGAGAGACAGAGAAAGAGAGGCAGAGAGATCAAGAGAGAGACAGAGAACCAAACTGAATCAGAGAGAGCAAGACAGGTAGAGAAATAAGGAAATATAGAAACAGGAAGGGGCAGGCAGTGTTTAGGAATTAGTGAATTTGTGGTGTAATATTGGTGGAGGCAAATATTAAAAGATAAAGCTGGAATTGTAGGGTAGGACCAGATCTTCAAAGTTTTGAATATCATTTTGAGGAATTTACATTTTATTCTATCAGCAATAAAGAGCCATTGAAATTTACAGGCAAGGGAGTGACATGATCAGACCTGAGCTGATGGAAATGTGAACTATCAACACTTATTTTTTCTTTTCTTTTTTATATATAGAATAAAACATGCATTTCCATGATATATCCCAATAAAAAGTGATTGTGAATAAAACTGCAGATCTACCACATATAAATTATATTATTATCAAACATGCAATAAAATTATCATGTAAATTTCTTTTTTCCTTTTTTATTTCCTTCCCCCACCCTAGAGATGACTACCATTTGACACAAATAAGTAGATATATGTCAAATTATTTCATCACACACTTCTATTAATCAGGTTTTTTCCCTCCAGTTGCAGATGACATCTTTTGTCATCTGTTCTTTAGTAGTTAATTTATCTTTTATGGCTAATTAGCAATCTAACTTATTGCTTCAAAAGAAAAGAACTAAAACCCATGGAAGGAGAAAAAAATCTTTCTGATTAGAAAATGGAATTATGTATGAACAAGGATTTTACTCTTTCCTTTCTATTTATATCTGTGGATGGAGAATCTAGAAAAAGTTAAAAGTCTGGGAGTCATTCAGAATGTAGTAGAAACATTCTAACTCATCTTTTCTTCCTATTATGAGGACTAAATAAGGTTATCTCATTAGCTTTAGACTTGGGCAATAAATGAATGAGAAGCCATTATAGGATAAGAAAATGATTTGAAATAATCAGAGTTCTTTAAAATATGACACCAGAGACTACACAAGCTTACTAGAATCATATCAATCTTATAAATTTGCCTGTGGGAAAACTTTTCCAGAGCAAATAGTACCTTCATTATAATGTGAGCTCTTTGAGGAGACTTTTTGCTTTTGTATCCTTAGACTTAGCACAGGGCCTGATGGATAGAAAATGCTTAATAAATGATCATTTTCTAATTATCTATATTTGTTTCTTTTTCCATAAGAGTGATGGGAGAAAGAGAAGAGGGCCTTTATTTCTTCCATTATCCTTTTGGATTTCCTGGGCAGAGCAATAATTCTAGACAGGCAACAGGAGACAATTAATCCCAGGAGAGACATGGATACAAAAGTGAAAATTTCCTCTCATAAAGAGCATGACTGTTAGTGAGAATCTGCAAGCATGGTCTAGCACAAATTTGATAAATGCCCCAGAGCACAGACACTTGAATTGAAACCTCCATGAAATGTCAGCAGTACTTGGTATATACTATCATTATTCTTTCAGTTTAGGAACAACAATCCAATAATAAACCCTTCAGAAAATATTATTGTATCTGGAAGAGAGGAAAGTTTACTTTCTCTGTCATGATCACATCAGTGTCCCTGGTGAAATATTCTGGAACTTAGATTAAAAAGATCACCACTGGTGACCACTGTTAACCAGGTCAATTGAGTAAGTATGCAGAAGAAAATTTAGTCCATAGGACTTAAAAAAAAACCTGTATTAGGCTTAAAAACAGATAGCTAATATAATTCAAAAATTTTTGTTCCCTAATGAGAGTATATAAATTTATAGATAACAAAAACTTTAAAAATATATAATAAAGTATATATATATATAATAATTCTATACATACTTTTAATTATCATTCCTTTCTCTTGTTGCAAATGCTATCTTCCTTCATATGTCCTTTGCAGTCAATTTGGGTACTTATAATATATAAAAGAAATAGCAAGTTGTCCATAATAGATTTGAAATCTCTTATACTATATTACTGGAATGCTTCTTTTATTCCATAAATTAAAAATAATGTTAATAAAAATTAATCAACAAATCTTACATAACTCTGGAAAGATCAGGAGACTGAGGTTCTTGAATCATCTCTTCAGTTATTAGCCCATTCTTGATTTTCCATTTTCTTTATACCTTCTCCATATACTCTATGATCCAGTGACACTGACCTTCTTCTTGTTCTTTGAACTAAACACTCCCATCTCTGGATCCTCTACATTTTAACTTTTTCTCTCCCAAGTCTAGGAGTCACCCTCTTTTCATTTTTGTCTCCTGGTTTGCTTGACTACTTTTAGATCTCAGGAAAGTCACACCTTCTTACAAGAAATCATTTTTAGTGCTTTCTTTCTCTCTGAGACTCTCCATTAATTTATCCTGAATATGTCTTGTTTGTACATAATTGTTTACGAGTTGACTGTGTGCACCACAGAAGCCCCTTTAGACTGTGAGTTTCTTGAGAGCAGGGGCCATTTCTTGTCTTTTTTATTCATATATAACAGAGTTAGACACTTAATAAATACCTTTTGAGGCATCAATTTCCTTATCTTTTAAATGAGGAAATTGGAATACATGATATAAGTTTTATGATATCTTATAACAATGCATCTGAGGAACTGAACAAGTATTGCACGAATGATGAATTTTGCAGAAGAACCCTTGGGAATATCTAGGGTATGTGGATTTAACAGTAGTTGAAAAAATATAATACCCAATGAAACTTTGATTATGAATTCTTTTTCACAGAATCACAGATTTTCATAGTTGAAAATGACTTTGGAGAACTTTTATTTATTCAGCTTACTCCTCAATAGGAGACTATTTTGTGGCATATATATAAAATAATCAAGAGGGGAAATTGGTGTTTGGCAAGGCTATTCAGTTATCTGCCAGTAAGCTTCAAGAAGCTCTGTGATTTATTTTTTAGATTTTGATATAAAAGAACCTTGACTCTACTTGTTGCTTTGCTGTTCCTCTGACACCCAGATTTCTTTGAAGTTTGAGGATAGAGATGAAAAAATCCTGCTGCTGAAACTTTTCTTCAACTTAATAATGTTATCATTTGCTTTATACGTTTATGAATTATGCTCTTAAAATCTATTATACATTTTTCTTAAGGAATTCCTCTCTAAGAGGAATGATAACTTTCTCCAACCCTCAACACAGGAGATTCCTTTCTTTTCTTCTCAAAATCCAGTACCCTTTTTTAAAAATCATTTCCAGAAGATCAGATTCTCTCCCACCTATTACCTTTTGGAGCATAACATGGAGGATATCTGGCATGACCCATTTGCCCTGGTTTTAATGGAATACCCCTTAGGCAGATGATACAGCACTTTCTTATTGGTCCATTTGACTGAAGAGTGGATTAATGAGGACTGACTCCTGAAAATAATATAGTCCAACTCTTTCGAGGAATCTCCCTACAACCCAAAAGAACAGCATTATTTATGTTAGATACCCCATAGAAGTTGATTGTTAGCATTTTTTCATTAATGTACAGATATACAAGACATTTTATTTTTGAATCTTTCCTTGATTTTTATCTCAAGTGTCCTTACCACTATTTGTAGCCCTAGCTTGTAGCTTCCTATGGGTTTCTTGCTTGTCTTGTATATGTAGGCAATTTTCTATCTTTTCCTTCCTTTTCATTTTAAAACAAAGGTCAGATAAATGAGACCTTGCAATCAAGTCACTATTCACATAGGAGTCATAGGCATCCTGGCAATACTGGAAAAGAGACTGAGAAAATGAAGGGTGAAAATTGTATATTCTGCACTAGTTCCATATCCCTGAAAAATAGACACAGAAGACAATATAGCAGTCAGAAAGTCTCTGTGAAGTACATATAAGCATATACATACACATATATGCATCTTCTTTCAGAGAAAATTGTAACTGCAAGGACACTGTTTGAAGGTTTTTATGGCTCAGGTGTTATTTACCATCTAATCCCCTGGGTTAAATGGAATGGTGTTAGTTTTGGGGAAATTACCCTTCCAGTCTAATTCTTGATGAAATTTAACAGAAAATATATATTTTTTCCCTGAAAGGTAAATTTCTTGGATGGTAGCAAATCTTTCAAATAGTAAAGGAATTCGACAAAGTCAACCTGTTTCTAAATTGTGTGTATAGCCTGGTATATCCAGGGGCTTTGAATGAATTGATGGAACTGGAGGTATATGGAACTAAGAAGCACAGTAGATGGAGTACCAGGTCTGGAATCAGGAAGACCTGAGTTCAAATTTGGCCTCAGACACTTCCTAGCAATGTGATCCTAAGCAAGTCACTTAAAAATTTGTCTCAGTTTTTTCATCTCTAAAGTGAGTTGGAAAAAGAAATGGCAAAATACTCCAGTTTATCATTACCAAGAACCTCAACTGTGGTAATGAAGAGTTGAAGATAACAAAAAGCCTGTTGCATCACAGGCCTTCCTTCAGTTATTATCACTTATAATAAGTGTTCAACTAATTTTCTTAGGGAAAGCTTAAAATCAAGTAACATGATTTTTTCATTCTGTTATATAGGATTCAAAATTATGTCTAAGTAGCTAGCCCAAGTTCTCTCTCTTTTTAACTTTCCTTTATATTTGCAGGTTTTTCTCTTAAAGAAAGCACTGGTCTGGAGTCAGGAGGACCTGAGTTCAAATACAACCTCAGACAACCTCAGACACTTAATACTTAACACTTAGTGACTCTGGACAAGTCACTAAACCCCATTGCTTTGCAAAATTAAAAAAAAAGAAAAAAACTAGTTTTATTTTAGGGGCAACTAGGTAGTACAGTGGATAGAGCCTGGGCTCTGGAGTCAGGAGGACCTGAGTTCAAATTCGACCTCAGACACTTAATAATCACCTACTTATTTGACTTTGGACAAGTCACTTAATGCCTTCCTTTGCAAAGACAAACAAAGAAAAACTTCAAGTCTTTCATAAAATTTTATTTGGAAACCCCCCTCCCCATATTATTTTTACAATTATCATATAATTTTTATTTTAACTGCTGGGTTTTTTAATACTGGTTTCTAAGCATTTTAAGATCAGAAACCTTGTTGTTTCATCATTGTTTCCACAATTTTGTATTTTGTAAATGTTACTTTTTGTTTAATTGACTTTTTTTTGGTTTTGGAATTTACCAGTTTCCAAAGTTCTATTGCTGACATTTATTCTACTTCTGTTGACATTTAATGGATTAAACATCTAATGTAGGGGGTGGCTAGGTGGCGCAGGAATAGAGCACCAGCTTTGGAGTCAGGAGTACCTGGGTTCAAATCAAACCTCGGACACTTAATAATTACCTAGCTGTGTGGCCTTGGGCAAGCCACTTAACCCCATTGCCTTGAAAAATCTAAAAAAAAAACCATCTAATGTGTTCTCCACAGTTAACAATGAACACATGTGTTGCCTTAGGCCTTTGGGGGGGGGGGAGGGAACAAAATTATCCCTCCCCTCCTTCTCCCTTCCCTTCCTTTCCTCTCCTGCCTAACCAGCCCATATATCCTACTCTTCTCCTTTACTTTGGCTTCTTTGAAAAGAAAGAAAAAGGTATGGAGGGGAATAGAAACATGAAGGAAGAAGGAAAATTAGAAATGTGTTCTTTAACAGTTTGTGGAGTAGAATTTTTTAAGATATTTTATGTGATAAAATTTGAGGTTGTTAGCTAGGAATTAAAAGGTCTATAAGTTTTACTTTTATGTAGGATGAAAATGATGCTGCTTGGTTATTGGGGGGTGGATTTTATGCAAAGATATTGATGAAAGCTTAGAATTTCTTTTATATGTAGTTGTGGTAAACACACAACAAAAATTATAAATTCTTAGGAATCCTACTTCAGATGGCCATGACTCATAAGGAGGCAGGGTAAGGAGTTGGATCTCATAGGGAAGACTGAGGAAATACTTTCAGTGGGGCAGTTAGATGCAGCTGAGGATATAGCACTGTTCTTGGAGTCAGGAGGATGAGTTTGAATTCAGTCTCAGACACTTGAAACTTAATAGCTATGTGACACTGAGCAAATCACTTAACACTGATTGCCTTGCTTCCAGGGCCATCTCCAATAATCCTGAATCATATTTGGCAACTGGATCCAGATGACTGGAGGAGAAAGTGAAGCTGATGATATAGCACAACTTCCTCTCATTCAAATTCAATTCATGTTCTTGTCATGGCATCATCTCCCTGATGCCATGGTCTTCTTCAAGAATGAAGGACAACTTCAATTGGGGAATGGCTTAATAAACTGTGATATATGTATATAATGGAACACTATTATTCTGTTAGAAACCAGGAGGGATGGGAATTCAGGGAAGCCTGGAAGGACTTGTATGAACTGATGCTGAGCGAGATGAGCAGAACCAGAAGAACACTGTACACCCTAACAGCAACATGGGGGTGATGATCAACTTTAATGGACTTTCTCATTCCATCAGTGCAACAATCATGCACAATTTTGGGCTATCTGTGATGGAAAATACATACCATTTGTATTTAGAGAAAGAGTGGTGATTGAAGAAAGACCAAGGACTATTACCTTTAATTTTTTTTAAAAAACCATTATTCTATTATGTAATTTTGCTACCTCTTATACATTATGTTTCTTCCTTAAGGATATGATTTTCCTCTCATCACATTCAACTTAGATCAATGTATACCATGGAAACAATGTAAAGACTAACAGACTACCTTCTGTAGGGAGTGTGGGAGGGAAGGACGATTAGGGGGGAAAAATTGTAAAATTCAAATTCTTTCTTAAAAAAATTAAGGACAAACGTCATCATTAATTTTAAGTACACGCTGTTGTTTGGTTGTTTTTCAGTTATGATCAACTCTTTGTAACCCACTTTGGGGTTTTCTTGGTAAAGACACTGGAGTGGTTTGTCATTTCCTTCTTCAGTTCATTTTATAGATGAAGAAACTGAGGCAAATAAACAATAAGTAGAAAGAAGAGATGAATGAATTAAATGTTGTGGAAGTAGAACCTCCCCCCAAAATTGGCAGTGCAGACATGGAGAGAAAAGTTATCTAGCTAGTACACTGCTAGTATATACTATTCTCTTCCTTAATAAATATTTGTTGACTTTAATGATATAAGGTGAAAACCTATGTAGTTTTATTCCATTTTATTCAATAGTTTTATTATGTCTGAAAATTTTTAAATTTTCAAATGAATAAATAATTGCTAATTAATATTATTGTAACAATGGGGGTTCATCACTAATGTACTTCTCCCATGCCTCATTTTGGTATGGAAGTGACTATGTGATCTCAAAGACTATGCCAGGAGAGCACAAGACCCAGCAATTTCCATCAAATTGAAAAAATTTTTTCAGGCCTAGAGATATCTGTCTTCTAAGGATGAATCTAGCTGAATTCAAAAGGGCTCATCACCAGACTAGTCAGAATTTGCAGAATTTTTTAGTCACAACCCACAAAGACTGTGCAATAATGCATAAAGAAATTGTGTTTGTCATTGGTAGACAAAGAACCCTCATGAATAAAATCACATATCCTTGAAATTGAAGTTGGAATTTTAGGCAAGTCCTGAAGATAAGGTTATTTGTAGCTTGATCTATTTTCAATTTTGCCTACAGCTCCTCCTAACTGGAAAGAGAAAATCCAAGGCAAGGAAGAAATAAAAGAATATCAATGTTTTACATTAACTTTTAGTTTAGAAAAAATATTAAAACAATAACAACAGCAACACAATCACATAAGACTTTACATTGTATTTTCCTCACAAGACGTTCAGAGATTGAAATATAATGTGCCATTACCTGAAATGACAGAAGACAACAATTTGAATGACTTAAGTACTAATTAACTAAATGAGACACTGAAGCTTCACTTCCCAGCTTCTGCATAAGGCAGTTCTCTGAACAACAATGACATAAGGCCTATGCAAATGGAGATTCAGTGCTTTCACTGAATTTCATTGAAATTATGAAAACATTGCAATTCTCTATCTACTTATATTATCCCCTCTATTGGACTGTGCTGTGATATAACAGGATGAACACTGAATCAAAAGACCTATGTCTAAGTCCTGGTTCTCTTGATTCCTAGTTATTGGAACTTATGTGGTACAGTAAAGAGAGTATCTGGTTTTGAGTGAGAGGGTCTGTGTACTTACAATTCATATGATATAGCAACTAGGTCTTGATCTTTAAGCACCTCAGTTTCCACATCTTTAAAATGAAAGGTTGGATTAAATTCTACTTAAAATCCTTTCTAGATATAAAAGTATAAAGGACTATGATTCTATGGCTGTTGATTGAATTTTACATTGCCCCCCACATTGCCTAGCATTTCAACACATTGTTATCATTGTTCAGTTGTGTCCAAGTCATTGTGACTCTATTTGGAGTTTTCTTAGCAAAGAGAGTGGTTTGTCATTTACTTCTCTAGCTTATTTTACAGATGAGAAAACTGGAAAAAAAATAGGGTTAAATGACTAGCTCAGACTCACATAGCTAGAAAGTATCTGAGACCAGATTTAAACTTGAAGACATATTCTAGTTTCTGATAAAAATTCGGTGAATCTCATTGAACAAATGGTTTTAAGCACTATATTTTAAATAATTAATATCTTTGATCAAATGAACCTTTTAAGATTCACTTCAAACTAGACTTCTGACATCACCTCAGAGATGAAAGTAACTTTTATTGTCAGTTTCAGGAGGTGAGTAAAGATAGTTTAATTCAAAACAACACTGGAGTATCCAAAGTACAAGACATTGTGTTAATTGTTGATAGAGTTTCAAAGAAAACATCTTCCTTGTACTCAAGAAGCTTACAAGACATAACAGTCAAGAAAAATTTGATATAGAAATAACTACAATAGATGTTAGACTCTGATAAAAGCACAAAAGAGAGGAAAACAAAAGTATGAAAGGTAGAAACAAAGAATTACCAGAGTTTAGAGAAGGGAGAAATCATTTCTAGCATCAGAAATCAGTGGATACTGTATAGAATAAGTATTATTAGAGTTAGGACTTCATTGACAGGTAGAATTTGATAGAGAAGAGAAAAGGTGAGTTTCAGAAGAAAGCAAAGACCTAATGGTAGGAAATTTTAGACCATGTTCAGTGAATGAAAATATTCTAAAAGAAATTGTTGGAAAAAACTGACTTGATGTGACTTTGTTGGTTTCTTGTTGAAAAATATGCTATTCTGGGAAGTATATAAGAGGTGTATGCAATATCATTTATTTGGTAAGTTTGGCTCATTTTTTTCCCACAATGCTTATTCCAATAGGAATGATAGAGCTAACCTAGTTGTATTTTTGCAACTATAACAGATAATAATATCTGTGCTATATAAAATTCATGATATGGAAAGACCTACTTAGGATCATCCTATTGTCAAGTTTCTTTCTTTTTTTTCCCCAGAACAATTTGAAAACACAGTTTTAGAGGTGATTGTACTACACTGGGGAATTGGAGAATAGTGGAAATAACTCTTGATTTTGTTTTTATTTGTTTCTTTTTAGCTACAATGTGTATACTAGTTCAATTGTTCTTCATAATTTTATATCCCTGATTTCCCTCTCATCACATTCAATTTATATCAATGTATACCATGGAAACAATGTAAAGACTGACAAATTGCCTTCTGTGGGGGTGGGGGAAGGAAGTAATATTAGGGGGAAAATTGTAAAACTCAAAATAAATAAAATCTTTAAGAAAAAAAATAATTTTATATGCTTTAATACTCTTTGACAGTCAAAACTTTCCATGTTTCACTAATTAGGTTATGACATTTTCTTAATGTCTAAATCATGTATCAATTTTAATCTTATCTTGATATATGGTGTAAGATATTCTTCTATACCTAGTTTCTTCCAAATTGTTTTCAATTTTTCCTAGCAATTTCTGACAAATAGTGAATTTTTAGCCAAAAAACTTAGATCTTTGAGTTTAACAATCCTAGCTTATTCTGGTCATTTACCAGAGTTCCATATGGTGAGCTCTTAGACTGATGATGACAAAACTTTTATACTAGTGGATCAAGGATCTCTCAAATGAAATAGTCTTTTTAAATCTGAGATCTTGTTGCTCCTCTTTCCTTACAGAAGGGGACTAACCACTGTGAGCAGTTGGGAGACACAGTGAAACAGTAAGCAGAGTACTTAGAGTGAGGAAGCCTCAGAGATCTGAGTTCAAAATCTGTCTTCAGATGGTTGGTTTTTTTCCCAGTTTTTTTCTTTGTTTAAACTCCACAATTCTTTTCTGGATACACATAGAATTCTCCATCACATATACCCCCAAATTGTTGCACTGATGGAATGATCAAGTCCTCTAAGATTTATCATCACCTCCATGTTGCTGTTAGGGTGTACAATGTTCTTCTGGTTCTGCTCATCTAGCTCAGCATCAGTTCATGCAAATCCTTCCAGGCTTCCCTGAATTCCCATCCTCTTGGTTTCTAATAGAACAATAGTGTTCTGTGACTTACATACACCACAGTTTGTTAAGCCATTCCCCAAATGAAGGACATTCACTTGATTTCTAATTCTTTGCCACCAGGGCTGCTGTGAATATTTTTGTACAAGTGATGTTTTTACCCTTTTTCATCACTCTTCAGACCCAGTAGTGGTATTGCTGGAACAAAGGGTATGCACATTTTTGTTGTCTTTTGGGCATAGTTCCAAATTGCTTTCCAGAAAGGTTGGATCAATTCACAGCTCCACCAACAATGCATTGGTGTTCCAGATTTCCCACATCTGTTCCAACATTGATCATTGTCCTTCCTGGTCATATTGGCCAGTCTGAGAGGTGTGAGGTGGTACCTCAAGATGCTTCAGTTTGCATTTCTCTAATAATTAGTGATTTAGAGCAATCTCTCATATGACTATGATCACTTTGATTTCCTTATCTGTAAATTGCCTTTGCATATCCTTTGACCATTTGTTGATTGGGGATTTTTTCCCAGTCTTTGCAAGGCAATGTTATTAAAGTGACTTATCTAAGGTCACACAACTAGTAAGTATGAAGTGTCTGAGGCTGGATTTGAATTCAGATCCTCCTGACTCCATGGATTGTGCTCTATCCACTGCACCATCTAGCTGCCTCCATAGTCCTTCATTTTTGAAGAGAATGAAAATGACATCACTTTGTTAGAGTCAAACTCCAGTGTATCTGACTGTAACTGATCAGGTCAATATGAGCTTGGAATGCTCTATCACAGGTTGGGCACAAATAATCCATGTAATCATTGTGGTGGGTTCTCCAAACTTATACTACTTTGCTCAAAGGGCAAGGCATTCTCTCTGATGAGGATATATAGCATGTATAACATGCTTAATAATTCTGTGCCAGTGTCCCTCATGCCACATAATCAATTCTAAAATTCTTAGGAAAAGACTTTGGGAGTGTCCTTGTATCACTTTTCCTGATCTCTCTGGGAGCACTTGCCCTGTGCGAGTTCTCCATAATTTTTTTTTTTTGGCAAGCATACATTTGGCCTTAGAACAATGTGGCCAGTCCATTAAAATCTCTCTCTCTCTCTCTCTCTCTCTCTCTCTCTCTCTCTCTCTCTCTCTCTCTCTCTCTCTCGTAATTTGGATGCTTGACAATTTTTAGCTCAAGAAAGGACCCCAGTGTCTGATATCTTTTCCTGCCAGGTGATTTTCAGATAATTACCAACTATGTGACCTTGGAAAAAGTCATTCAACTCTTTTCCTTCCTCTAAAATGAATTGCAGACAGAAATGGCACCATTGAAGTAACTTTGCCAAGAAAATCACAAATGTGGTCCTGAAGAATCAAACAAAAATAAAATGACTGTAAAGTGGCATTGTGTACCTAATCTGTTCTACTGATCCACCACTTTGTTTCTTAGCCAGTACCTGATTGTTTTGATGATTACTGCTTTGTAATTTGATTTGAGAACTAGGACTGCTAGTCTACCTTTCTTCACATTTTTTCATTGAAAGCCTTGGGTTTGTTTTTTGACTTTTTGTTCTTCCAGATGGATTCTGTTACTATTTTTTCTAGCTCTATAAAGTATTTTTTGATATTTTGATGATATAGTACTGAATAAGTAAATTAATTTAAATAGAATGGTCATTTTTATTGCATTGGCTATATATTATATTAATTGACTCTGAGCCTCAGTGATCATTATACTGCCTCTGAAATTGGTGCTATAGGTATTATTTTTCCCATTTTACAGATGAAGAAAATTCGATTGAAGTAGGTAAACTGATTAGTCCACTGTCACACTTCTATCATCAGATGTAGGATATGGATTTAGCTTTACCTGGATTTAAAGTCATAACCTTATCAACTATATGACACTACTTGTTCATTTATGCTTATCTTACAACCATGGTGGATGTGGATAAGGTATATAAAAGAAGCATAAGAAAATTATCACTAATTCACTCAAGGTGTTAATAATTTAGTTGGCAAAAACACATATAAAATAATTAGAGAACAATTCTATATTAACATATATAGTATCTCTCTAAGCTGCTCATGAAATGAATAAGATTAGATGAAAAGACCTGAATAAATACTGTATTAAAGCAACTATTACTCTAGTATACATGGTTTAAATACCAACTCTGGGGCTTTAGGGGATTACATCCCCATCTCCATCCTGAAAGAACTACTCCACATAGTCTTCTGAGCACCACATGGTGGTCAAAGTGACAAAGTTTCTATACTAGTGGATCATGGATTTCTCAGATGAAATAGTTGTTTTAAACCTGAGATCTTATTGTTCCTCTTTCCTCACAGAATGGGACTAACCAGGAAATAGTGACATTTGAGAACAAACTCCTACTAACACAATTTGTCCCTCTGAGGAATTGTCCAGCTGTTCAATCTTGACGCGGTTTTCTACCTTGCCCCTTTCTCTCTTGACCATAAATATGCTAGAAAATTGTAGAGTATAAGGCACTATATTTAGATTTAAGAAGATTTGCATTCTATATGACCTTGGGCAAGTAACTTGCTTAACCTTGTTACCTTGGGAACCCCCCCCCCCCAAGCAAAACAACTACAAAAAAGAAAACTTATGTTCAGATCCTGAATTTATTTTTTCCTAATGGAGGAGAGAAATATTTAATATTTTACTTTTCTCTAATTATATAAAGAAGCAAACATTCAGTTTTAAAACTTTGAGTTCTAAATTCTCCCCCTTCATCATTCCCCCACCCTCCCATTGAGAAGAGAGAGAGAGAGAGAGAGAGAGAGAGAGAGAGAGAGAGAGGGAGAGAGAGAGAGAGAGGGAGGAGCATATGTAGAGGTGGTGTTCCTTATGTTGTCTATATGAAACTCTTAATAGTATAAAGTTAACCTAAGGTCTAGATCCTAAGCATAGAGAACACCATTAGTGAAGCTGTGACCAGAATCCTAGATTCAACCTAGAGCTGCATATCTCACTGCTCTTCTTTAGTCTCTTCTTCTCTCCTTGTAAGCTCTGTGTGGGAATTTGGATAATGAGAAAGGTGATAATTGGTATGTATAAGTTTGGCAAGCAAAAGATATACATATATATATATATATATATATATATATATATATAGAGAGAGAGAGAGAGAGAGAGAGAGAGAGAGAGAGAGAGAGAACCTAAAATCTTAGTGAAAAACCACATATAAGGAAGAGAAAAGGGAACCAATGGAAGAGAAAAAGAACATGTTGGTGTTAGATGCTTCCTAGGATTAAAAAAACAGAAACATGAAGAAGATCCCACTGAGTTTCATAATATCACAGTATCATGAATTTAAAAGAAGAAAAGATATTAAGGACCATCTAGTATTATTCTGTTATTTTTATAGAGGCAAAAACTGAGTGCTACAAAAGTTAAGTGATTTGCTGAAGATCATAATGGTAACAAATGGTAGAGGTAGGATCTGGGTCCAAACCCCAGTCTGGTGACTTCAAATACTGCCTTTTTTTCCAACCATGCCATGTCTCTTCATTTGTAACCTATTACCTTTAATTTGTTCACCATGATCATGCTTGAAATCAAATGACAACTATTATGAGAATGCAATTGTTAAAGTAGTGAGGACAAAAGACAGATTCCAAACAAGAACTAAAAGTGTGGGAAAAGAAAATGGAGGTATTTTGTACGGGAATAATTAAGTATGAAAAGGAAAGATAGATGAAAGAATAGATGAATAGATGAAAGAAATAGAAAGGTTAAGTGAAGCAGAAACTTTCTTCTATACCACATTGCCCATCATTAATTTTTTAAAATAATCTAACCAATTAAATTCTATGAAGAAAAGGATTGCATATTATTCATCTTTGTATTTCCCATAGTGCCCATTACAACATCTGGCATATAGATGTTCAGCAAAATTTGTTGAAAAAACCATTTATTAATCACCTACTATTTTCTTGGCATGAGCTAAGTGCTTTCCAAATAATAAGCCATTTAATCCTTACAGCAACACTAGAAGGTGGGTACCATTGTTATGATTATTTTTATAGCTGAAGAAACTGAGATAAACACAATGAGCAAGTGTCTAAACTCAGATCTTCCTAACTGCAGACTCAGAATTAGGTCTATTTAGTCACCTAGTTACAGATAACTTGAATTGAATCAGTAAGTATTAAATACCCACTGGTCAAGTTATACTGTGCAATTCTGTATGTTAGTGTTGTTGGCTGTAACTAAAGTATGATGTTTCTGAAGGCAAGGAAAATCCTATTCTTTTTGGGAGTGCCTAGAACAATGATAGACACATGGTAGCTATTAAATAAACAAGTGTACTTCGTTTATGTACAGGCTAGTACTATAATATGCTAAATATACACCCCCAAAATATTTAGTATTTCACTTTTCCCCAGTTAGATATCAAAACAATTTAACACTCATTCTTAAAACTTTGAGTTCCAAATTCTCCCCTTCATACTCCCCCCCATTGAGAAGGAAAATAATTCAATATATGTTATACATTCATAGTCATGCAAAACATTTTCATAATGGTCTTATTGTGAAAGAAAAATAGCTAAAAACCCTCAAGAAAAATATAATTAAAAAGAATGCTTCAATCTGTATTGAGAAGCCATAAGTTCTTTCTCTGGGGATGGATAACATTTTTCATTATAAGTCCTTCAGAGTTTTAGAAATGTTCTTTCTTTGAAAAATGACATGATACTGTCATATAAATTCTATATGTGAGGACTATAAAGAAAAACAATGAATTCACTCATGAGTTTCATGAACAAATTGTCTAAATGCTTTGTGATGATAATATCATGTTTAGAGAAACAATGGAGTAATTCAGAATAAGGGGTAAGGTTAACAACATAGAATTAGAGAGGGTAGGGTTAGATGATTTTTGGGGTGTATATTTAGCATGTTATAGTACTAGCCTGTACATAAACGAAGTGCCTGAATTATAAATATTTAGGGAGAGAGAGTTAAGAAATCCAATCCATTATGAGAAGAAATGCAAAATTCTATTCTAACTCTGTGTTTTTCTTCTTTCTGGATTTATTATCTTCCTAATAGGTCACTGAAAATATGCATAATCAATTAAGGAAAATTGAAATGTGCCTGAACATAGGGAAATTTCTATCTGGGATAGGCTAGATAATTATCAAATAGTACCCTTATTATAATTAATCACTTAGGGCCCATTATAAAATATGATAGCAACCATGTCTAACTCTTGGGATTTTCAAAGCTATTCTTTCATATGGTATAGTATTTATCTGCTCAATTATTCTGCTTTCTTAGATATAAAGTCTTATTCAAAAGAGGACTCACTAATCTACTGGGCTCAACACTTTTTAAATGAACCCTCAGGACACTTGCTAGAACATGAAGTATTGCATTTACTTTCAGGCTAAATGAACTTTTCAATGATTCATCTCGCTCTGTAATGTTGTAATGTCACATCGTCACCCAACAGGAAACAATCTATCATGGTACTAGGCTCTAAATAATCTCAACAGAACTTTGCATCACAATCCTTTCTAGTCTCTCTTCTGAAAGGTACAGTACAAATATGTATAAAAAGCCACAGAGGGTTCAGAATATCAGAGTCCAAGCTGGTTTCCTTTCTCTGGGTTCAGTTCACAGGTGAACTCTTATTGAGAGAAACATCAATGAATTGCAGACTAAATTCAAGAACTCACAGCAGATATAATAGAGTTGGAGAGTCTATAAAAAGGTTGTGGGGAGAACCCATCTAGTAGACCAGATGGCTTGGATGGTTGCTTCTAGTTCTAAATTTGTGACCCAAGTAGTGGAAGTATAGGAGATGATTACTTGCTCAAAGGTACTGCCTGTTTCTCAGTGTCACTGAGTGAATGACATTTTGCTAAAGTTTTAGAAATGTGAAATGATATGCAAGGTAAAAAGTCTTTCATACATCTGCATCTATCTATCTATCTATCTAATCAACTGCTATTCGAAATACTGGTTCCGAATAACGTGGTACTTAGGACTCACACACTCTACACAAAATATAGAAAGCTAAACTGGGTATGGGACATCAAATGGATTAGTATTTACTTAAAACCTTAGATAATAGTTCTCAGTTATTTGATTTTTACTAGTCAGAGGACTTTGAGATGGAAAGACCTTTATGGCTTTGGAATAAGTACCACAAAATAATTAATCTATGGTTTTCCTAAGAATTATGTCAACAATAAACTTCCTTATCTCTAAGACAGTCTTTGGTACATTCAAATTCAAAATCAATAATCATACAAACAAATATTTATTAGTATTATGGGCCAAAAACCACTATGCTAGAATTGTGGACACAAATATAAAGAATGAAACAATTCCTACTCACAATAAGCTCATATTTGAATAGAGAAGGGAACAATTACATGAATGCATATAATATACACACTTCAGATATTCCTTAAATATACTGCCCACCCATATATATCACATATATTTTTCATGTTTATATATGTACATGCATATATTCAATATATATCCATGAACACACACACACACACACACACACACATATATATATATATATAAAGTTGTATACACACATGGATAATCTGTATTTAAATACAGAGGTGTGTATATATATATATATATATATATACATACACTCACACAAACACATATATTATGTGTATTCATTTTGCACTTTTGTAAATTATTTTATTATTATTATTAAATTATTATATTCCACAAGATAAGATGAAGGACATTTTTTTCAGAGAAACCTGGAAAAACTTACATAACCTGATCCTGGGTGAAGTGAGCAGAACCAAAAGTATAATATATACAATGAATACATTTTAAACAAAAACAACTCAAAGACTTAAGAATTTTGATCAATCACAGTGACCATTCATGATTACAGAGTAGTGAGATTGAAGCATACTATTCATTTCCTAAGAGAAGTATTTCATATGCAAACTGAGATATATTTCTTTGGACTAGCTAACATGAGTATTTTTTGGTTTTGCCTGAATATATATATATATATATATATATTTTTTTTTTTATAAGCATAAGAAAGGAGTAAAATTTACAGTTAGATTTTTCTTTAATTTTTTGAATGGGAGGAGGAGAAAGATCAAGAAAATAGATTTTAATTAAAAAATTTAATTAAAAAATAATTTAAAAATCCTGTAAATCAAAGGCATAAACAAAGTCTGTGTCTATAATTTAGCATGCCTATGCTGAGGAAATCAAATACACCAAGTCCAAATGCCATGTAACTTTTCCACCAGTTGCTGCTTCAGAGAGGACACTTGTGAAACCCACAAGCCACAATATGCAGTTTTATCCTAGCCATATTCTAGCAGATCATTTCCATCAAAGACATAGGAGAATCATTTATTCGAACATGAAGATAATGAATATTCTGTGTTTAGGTGTTATTCACAATTCTTGATCTTGTTTTTGTTTTTGTATTTGTTTTTTTTAATAAACAAGATAAATAATTCAACAAGCAGAACAAAATGTTATGCCCCATTACAAATGAAATCACATAAATCATTTTGCATCTAAACTAGAAATTATGGAGTGTGAAGAGAAGAGTGGTATATTATTTATCCACTGTCAGTTTTGAATGTAAGTAAACAATTCTGGCATCCACTCTCTGGAGACTGGAGTGATGCTTCTGTTGTGGCACAGGTCACTCAGTAACCCATTCAATATGATTTGCAGCTGTTTTTCAAACAGAAAAGGTCTCTGAGAGTTCAAAGAAATTTAGTGATTCAAATTCTGAATCTTGACCACAGAATATTAGAAAACAAATTAAAACCATCCTTCGGCATGTCTGTGAATGAATAGGGAATAGTTAAGAATGTTATTAAACTTTGGTTGCTGGACCGGAATAGCTAACAGACTTTTGTCTGTGTAATATATCCTGATGGAGTTCAGTCATTTCCACAGAAAATAATAAAAATAGACAATAAAGTAAGCAAAAGTATTCTCCTTCAATCCAAATTGTACATTGATTCCAATTTATTTTACATATTTTGAATGAGATTTCTAATTTACTATTTTCTCCTTAACTTCATATTCTTTTGTAGAAATGTTATTAACTTAAAAAAATATTTTTAATCTAGCTATATTATCTCACTTTTTTAATGACTGACACTCTAGGGTTTTCCTAGTACACTCTCATTGTTTTAAGGAGAGTTTCTTTCCTACTTTCCAATGTTTATGCCTTTAATTGCATTCTCTTCTGGTTTATCATAAAAAACAATATTTTTTCATTGAATATGAAGTTAGCTTTAGATTATACAGGAAATAGTATATATTTATGCATTTATATAGCATTGTATATAAATATAGAGCATATGCATTTATATAGCATTTTAAGTTTACAAAGCAATTTATACATGTTATCTCATTTAATCATTGCAATAAGCCTGTGAGGTAGGAGATATTATTATCCCCACTTTATAGATGAAGAAACTAAGATTGTGGGATATTAAATGACTTGTCCAGGGTCAGACAGCTAGGAAGAATCTGAAGAAGGATTCAAACTTAGGTCTTCCTGACTCCAATTCAGTACTCTATCTACTGTAGCAATTAGCTGCACCCTCTCTCCTTTCTTTCCTTCTCCCTCCCTCTCTGTCTCCATCTTTATCTCTCTGTCTCTTTTTGCCTTTCTCTCCTCTTCTTCCCTCTCCACACACACACTCTCTCTCTCCGCCCCCTCTCTCTTGCATACATATATATATAGCCAATTCTTTCTTGTCAAGTAGAATAAATTTCTTATTTATGCTGTGATTTAATTTTCACCTCATCAAAGACATTAAACCTTTTTTTAATGTGAATTGCTTCCTGTTTATTTATTTTGTAGCTCAGATGTTCAAAAGATATTCAAAAGGATTGAACTTGAAATTAGAATGACATAAAGAACTACCAGATTAGGAAATTCTAACAATATAAATCAGAACCTTCTTTGCATTTGATATTCTTAGAGAACTGTCTAGACCTGGAAGGATTAAGTGATCACTTCCGGTCATTTGTCTTAGAAGTGGAACTTGAATTTAGGGTCTTTTTTCCCTTCCAGGTCAGATCTGTCTTCATTATTTCATATAAATTCTCTTGAGAGGACAAATGTGACAATCTTAAATTTTCACAACTGAAAGATTTTCCAGTATCTTCTTCTGCCTGAATATTTCTTATTCACTGAATGTTCTCCAGAAGGGGATAGATATGGTCTGACTTGCACTTTAGAAAAATTATTTTGGAAACTGTGAACACAATTAGACAAAAGAGAGATTGGAAACAGAGAAGGAACATTTGGAGGGCTGCTGCCATAGCCAAGTAGAAGATGGAAAGAATTGATAATGTACAGAACTCTATTGGTGGAAAGGATGTGCTGGAGAGATTTTAGGTAGGAATAATTGACAAATGTCTTAACTAATTGGAAATGGGGGAGAAGAAGCAATACCTAGTTAAGTATAGCTTATAAACCTAGATTATCAGAAAGATGGTGTTTTCAAGAGAAAAGTAAATGGGTAAAGTGTCTGTCTGTATGTATGTGTGTGTGTGTGTGTGTGTGTGTGTGTGTGTGTGTGTGTGTTTGATTTAAGGGGAAGATGAGTTCTGTTTTTGATTAAGTACAAACACTGTTATGCCCAGACCGTTGGGATGGACTCATGCACATAAACACCTGGCTTAGTGTTAGGAGATACTTAAAAGAAGGGTAAGACTTTGTTCCCCCTACTGCACCACCCTAGAGTCCCAGATTCTTTTTTTGGACTTTAAGTTTGAGTTTTGGTTCACATCTAAAGTCTTCCCAAAGGAAGAATGGAGAAGGACTCAGTGGATCTGCTATAGGGGAGCTATTTTAAGCTATGTTAAAACAAAAACAAACAAGCCAAATGTACAATTTTACTTTGACATAAGACAAAAAGAAGCAATTTATAACATAACTATTATTACTCTACCAGGAAATTGATAATTAATATGGCAAGAATTGATGTAGTTTGTAGGCCTGTTAGTTTCTACTCTAGTTTGCACAGTTCACATAATTACTTTCAATTCCTTGTATACCATCCAACAGTTCTATTTGTGAGTTCTGACTTTGGCAGCTACCAGCATGGAGGAATCCTTGACCATCTCTGAGCTTTAATTTCATTATATATCAAATGGGGGCAATGATGCTTTCACTAAATACTAGGCAAAGCTGTCATGAGTTTCAAACAAAATGACACCTATGAAATACTTTGCAAAACATAAAAGAATTATATCAATGAAAGTTAAATTTGAGTAAACAGGAGACTTCTGGCCAAGATGGCAGAGAGAATACAGGCACTGTGTTAAGTGCTCCTCTTTCCCCTCAAAAACAACCTGAGAGAAACCTCTTAACAGAAATTCCACCAACAAATCCCAGAAAGAGAAGCTAGGAGAAGAACATTTACCAAGAAGGTCTGTCTCAGGGGACAGTGGGTGAACCGTGGACAGCAGCTGGGGGGAAGCCAGAGGGCCAGCCTCAGCCATAGAGACTTTAGTGAGTGGCGAGTGTGAAATCCAACTTTGGCTTCAAAGACTTTGGCCGGGGAGAGTAGCTATGGGAAAGTGAGTTCCAGCAAAGAATCTCTGAGCAAACCTGGAGAACAACCAGTTGGGCCAGGGACCAGATCTCCATACTTTCAGCAGAGCCCTTTGCCCAGAACAAACAGTAAACAACCCTCACCCTACCCCCTCAGGGTAATTCACTCAATGGAAAGAGATTAACTCCCTCCCCCAGGGCCTAGCCCAGTGTTCAAGGTAAACTCAGACCCTGCTGAATAGGACCTCAAGCACTCCAGAGAAAGCAACTACCACCCCCTACTGACTTGCCCTTGGAATTAGAGAGGTGAATAAAGTCTCTAGGATCTTCAAAAGCAAATCTCTGAGAGTCAGCCCCCCCCCCCCCAACTAAAGATTTTAGAAATATGAAGAAAGGCCAGTGAAAAGTGGGGTCATGGAGAAATACTTAGAATAAATAGATTCTAACCCAGAGAGATCTGGCATGTCTGAGGAGAATATAAATTGGTTCCCAGCCCAGATAGACTCCCATGAAGAAATCAGGAAAGAGTTTAAAAAATAATTGGAAAAAATTGGGAAAAGAAACTCAAGAGAAAATTAACACCTTGCAACAAAAAAATCCTTGGAAAATAAAATTGACAAATACAAATGAGAATAACTCTCTCAGATCTCCATTGGGCAAAAGCAAAAATAAAATGATTCTCTCCAAACTTCACTTGGGCAAATGGAAAACTCCTTCAAAAGTAGAATTGACCAACTGGAAAAGGAATTGCAAAAGGTAAATGAAAAAAATTCATTAAAAAAAAGAATGTAATTGGGAGAAACTAACGACTTCATGAGACAACAAGATTCTATTTAACAAAACAAAAAGAACAAAAAAAGAAGAAAATGTAAAATGTCTCATCAGCAAAACCACTGGTTTCAAGAACAGATCAAGAAGGGAGAACCTGAGAATTACAGCCTTACTGAAAACATTGAAGAGAAAAAAGCTTGTACTTAATATTGCAGCATTTAGTAATGGAAAAATGACTTGATACCATAGAACCAGAGGGCAAAATAATCATTGAAGGGGCGGCTAGGTGGCGTAGTGGATAAAGCACTGGCCTTGGAGTCAGGAGTACCTGGGTTCAAATCCGGTCTCAGACACTTAATAATTACCTAGCTGTGTGGCCTTGGGCAAGCCACTTACCCCCATTTGCCTTGCAAAAAAAAAGTAATAATTATTGAAAGAATACATTGATCCCCTCCTGAAAGAGATCCTAAAATGAAAACACCAAGAAATGTTGAGGCCAAATTCCAGAACTATCAGATAAAAGAAAATATCCAGCAAGCAGCCAGAAAGAAAAAATAATTAAATACCAAGGAGTTATAATAACGATTATGCACAGACCTGGCTACATCAACATTAAGGGATCATAGGGCATAGAATGAGATATTCTAAAGAGCAAGGGAGTTTGAAATGAAACCAAGAATCTAATATCTGACAAAGCTGAGCCTTCTCTTCCAGGGGAAAAGATGGAGACCAGAGCTAAAAGAAAAAAAAAGATGGACATCAAGCAGAAGGATCAAGAGACACATGAAAATTTAAAAAAAAAAGGGATAAAGGAAAATAGATGGCTATCCAACAAGATGAAACTGGCTATATATGCACTCAGGAGAAAGAGTCTCATAAATCCTGAGAATTGTAACTCACTTAGAGAGAATATACATAGCCAGGAGTGATGGACACTCATAAGTTTTCTGTGACTCAGAATGATTTGAAAAATTACCTCCTTAAAAAAGGGGGACAGTAAGGTGATGGGAGGATGGAGGAGACTTAATGGGGTAAGTCTCATTACATCAAGAGGTACACAAAACACCTATTGTAATATAAGGGAAGAAGGGAGAAGCTGAGAACCACCTGAATCTTCATCTCACCAGACTTGGCTTAAACTTAATTTAGACACACACAGTTAAGTTCAGAAAGTTATCTTACCTTCCAAGCATTAAAAGGGAGAAAGGGGGAGGGGGAGAGAAAGGGGAAGTAAGGGAAGAAGAGGAAAAGGGAAATGGGAAAGAAAGGGGAGGGGGTTGATATAGGAGGGCAAACACACTGAAGGTGGTGGTATTCCAAAACAAAACACTGGGGCATATGGATAAAGGGAAAAAAGGGGAAATATACAAACAGAAGGAAGATAGCATGGAGGACAATAAAGGGTTAGTAATTAAAACTTTGAATGGGAATGGGATGAACTCTCCCTTAAAACATAAGCAAATAGCAGAGTGGATTAAAAACCAGAATCCTACAATATGCTGCTTACATGAAAGTCATTTGAAGCAGAGAGATACATATAGATTAAAAGTAAAAGTTTGGAGCAAAAATATATTTTGCTACAACTGAAGTGAAAAAAGCAGGGGGTAGCAATACTTATCTCATACAAAGCAGCTGCAGAAATACATAGCATTAAGAGATAAGTAAGGAAACTATATCCTCCTAAAAGGTACCATAGATAATAAAGTAATTTCAATACTAAATATGTATGTACCCAATGGGATAGTATCCAAATTCTTAGAGGAGAAGTTGAAAGAGCTATAGGAAAACAAAGATAGCAAAATTCTACTGGTGGGGGACCTCAACTTCCTGCTTCCAGATTTAGATAAATCTAATCATAGAATAAACAAGAAGGAAGTTAAGGAGGTAAATTGATTGTTAGAAAACCTAGATAAGGGGCAGCTAGGTGGCAGTGGATAGAGCACTGGCTCTGGAGTCAGGAGTACCTGAGTTGAAATCCAGCCTCAGACACTTAATAATTACCTAGTTGTGAGGCCTTGGGCAAGCCACTTAACCCCATTGCCTTGCAAAAACAAAACAAAAACTAAGAAAACCTAGATACGATAGACCTATGGAGGATATTGAATGGTGATAGAAGGGAATATACCATTTTATCTGCAATACATGGTACATACACAAAAACTGACCAAGTATTAGGGCATTAAAAACCTAATGATCAATTGCAGAAAGGCAGAAATAGTGAATTCATCTTTCTTAGGTCATAATGCAATAAAATTCATATGCAATACTGGGCCAGGGAGATATAGACCCAGAACTAATTGGAAACTAAGTAACCTCATTTTAAAGAATGAGTATATCAAGCAATAAATTATAGAAGTAATTAATTATTTTATCCTAGATAATGATAATAATTAAACAACATACCAAAACCTATGGGATACACTCAAGACAGCTGTCAGGGGATATATTAAATCTTTAAATGCTTACATGAATAAATTAGAGAAAGATGAAATCAATTAACTAAATATGCATCTAAAAATGTAGAGAAAGAAGAAGAAAGTAAAAACCCCCAATTAAATCCCAAATTGGAAATTCTAAATATTAAAGAGAAATTAATAAAATTGAAAGAAAGAAAACTATTGAACTAATAAATGAAGCCAGGATCTGGTTTTATGAAAAGAAGCAATAAAATTGATAAACCTCTGAACAATTTGATTAAAAAAAAGAAAGAAGAAAACCAAATTGCTAATATCACAAATGAAAATAGGTGAACTCACCACCTATGAGGAGGAAATTAAAGTAATAATTGAGAATTAATTTGCCCAATTCTATGCCAATAAATTTGGCAATCTAAGTGAAATGAACGAATATTTACAAAACATAAGTTGTCAAGGTTAAATAAAGAGGAAATTAAATACCTAAATAACCCTATCTCAGAAAAAGAAATTCAACAAGCTATTATTGAACTCCCTAAGGAAAAAACCCCAGGTCCAGATGGATTCACAAATGAATTTTATCAAACATTTAAGGAATTGGATCCAATTCTATATAAACTCTTTGGATGTATAGGGAAAGATGGAACTCTGCCTAACTCTTTCTATGACACCAATATGGTGCTGATACCTAAACTAGGAAGAGTTAAAATGGAGAAAGAAAATTATAGACCTATCTCTTTGATGAATATAGATGCGAAAATCTTAAATAAAATCTTACCAAAATCATTACCACAAGTTATCACTAGGATAATATATTATGATCAAGTAGGATTTATCCCAAGGATGCAGGGTTGGTTCAATATTAGGGAAACTGTTAGTATAATTATTTATATTAATAATAAACATATCATAAATCATAATGTCATATCAATAGACGATGAAAATGTTTTTGACAAAATACAGCACCCATTCCTAATAAAAACACTAGCGAGTATAGGAACAATTGTTTGTTCCTTAGAATAATAAGCAGTATCTATCTGGAACCATCAACAAGCAATATATATATATCTATATCTATATCTATATCTATATATATATAGATATATATATAGATATATAGATATGTATAAAAGAAGGATAGGCTAGAGGCATTTCCAATAAGATCAGGGGTGAAACAAGTATGCCAATGATCAACACTACTATTCAATATCATATTAGAAATGTTAGGTTCAGCAATAAGAGAAGAAAGAGAAATTGACTGAATTAGAATTGGGAAGGAAGAGACAAAACTCTCACTCTTTGCAGACAACATGATGGTATACCTAGAGAATCCCCCAAAATCATCTAAAAAAACTACTTGAATAATTAGCAACTTTAGCAGAGTAGCAGGATATAAAATAAACCCTCAAAAATCCTCATCATTTCTATATATGACTAGCAAGATATAGCAGAAAGAGCTAGAAAGAGAAATCCCATTCAAAGTAACCTCAGACAACATAAATACCTGGGAATCTAGCTGCCAAGGCAGACTCAAAAACTTTTTGAAAACAATTACACAACACTTTCACACAAATAAAATCAGATTTAAATAACTGGGTAAACATCAACTGCTCATGGATAGGTTGAATTAATATAATAAAAATGAAAATTCTACCAAAACTAAACTCCTACCAATCAAAATAAAAAAAAAATACTTTAATGAGTTAGAAAAAATTATAAGTAAATTCATATGGAGAAATAAAAAGTCAAAGATTTCCATGGATTCAGTGAAAAAAAGGTGCAAAAGAAGGAAGTTTAGTCTTACCAGATCTAAAATTATATTATAAAGCATCAGTCATCAAAATTGTCTGGTATTGACTAAGAAATAGAGTGGTGGACCAGTGGAATAGACTAGGTGCAATAGCAGGAAATGATTATAGTAATCTGCTATTTGATAAACCCAAAGAGTCTGGCTATTGGGATAAAAACTCTCTCTTTGATAAAAAAAAAAAAACTGTTGGGAAAATTGGAAGTTAGTATGGAAGAAACTTAGATTAGACCAACACCTCATACCCTATACCAAGATAAGATCCAAATGGATACAGGATCTAGACATAAAAAACAATATTATAAGCAACTAGAAGATCAAGATTAGTTTACCTTTCATTTCTATGGAAAGGGAAGCAGTTCATGACCCAGAAGCGATGGAGAACATCATTAAAAACAAACTAGATAATTTTGATTACATTAAATTAATAAAATTTTGCACAGACAAAACCACTGTAACCAAGATCAAAAGAAATGTAGTAAATTGGGAAATAATTTTTATAACTAGTATTTCTGACAAAGGACTCATTTCTAAACTATATAGAGAACTGAGTCAAAATTTTCAAAAAATCAAGCCATTCCCCCAATTAACAAATGGTCAAAAATATGCAAATGCAATTTACAGATAAGGAAATAAAAGCAATCCATAGTCATATGAAAAAAATTACTCTAAATCATTACTTACTAGAGAAGTGCAAATTAAATCATCTCTGAGATACCACCTCACGCCTCTCAGACTGGCCAATATGACCAGAAAGGACAATGGTCAATGTTGGAATGGATGTGGGAAATTTGGAACACTAATGCATTGTTGGTGGAGTTGTGAAGTCATCCAACCTTTCTGGAGAGCAATTTGGACTTATGCCCAAAGGGCAACAAAAATGTGCATACCCTTTGTTCCAGCAATACCACTACTGGGTCTATACCCTGAAAAGATGATGAAAAAGGGTAAAACCAACACTTGTATAAAAATATTCATAGCAGCCCTGTTTGTGGTGGCAAAGAATTGGGAATTAAGTGAATGTCTTTCAATTGAGGAATGGCTTAACAAACTGTGGAATATGTTTGTGACAGAACACTATTGTTTTATTAGAAACCAGGAGGCATGGGAATTGAGGGTAGCCTGGAAGGATTTGCATGAACTGATGCTGATGGAGATGTACTGAATCAGAAAAACCTTGTGCACCCTAACTGCAACATGGGGGTGATGATCAAACTTGATGGACTTGCTCATTCCATCAGTGCAACAACCACTGACAGTTTTTGGACTATCTGCAATGGAGAATACCATCTCTATCCAGAGAAAGAATTGTGGAGTTTGAAAAAAGACCAAAGACCACTACCTTCAATTTAGAAAAAAAAAAGTTATCATATTATATAATTTTGCTATCTCTTAAACTTTATTTTTCTTCCTTAAGGATATGATTTCTCTCTCATCACATTCAAATGGAGATCAATGTATACCATGGAAAACAATGTAAAGACTAACAAAACACTTTTTGTGGGTGGTAGGGGGAGGGAAGCAAGAATAAGGGAAAAATTAAAAACTCAAAATAAATAAAATCTTTCTAAAAATAAAAGAAAGTTACATTTATGTTTTTTTCTCCATTCCAACCTTTAGTTTGGCTCTATGCATTTATTCTCTACTGAGATCCCATGGAAGATTAGGCTAATTGGTAATAGTTAAGAATGTCAGCAAAAATAGCTCAAAATTTTAAGCATAATTATATATTCATTTAACTCAATCACATTAAATATGATCAGTGGGAGCATTTCAAATGACAGTTTTAGTTGGTTGCACCATAAATTGTGCAATCAAGTGAAAATATTCTCTTAGGTCATTGGGTAGTAATCAATTGATTTTCTGAAATGGTTTGTATATTCATCTGTTGAAAAGAAATAGAAGAAATTAGGAGCAATTACATAGAAAAATGATAACTTATTCTTTAATAGTGATTTGAGATTTAAAAGATACTTTTCAGATGTTATCAAATTTAAGCAAACTAACCCTGTAAGGCAGGTACTCATAGCACCAAAACTGAAATTAAGTGATTTTCCCTAGGCTATACAGGTCAGGAATCTTTGAGGGAAGATTTGACTTTAACTCTTCCTGACTCCATGTTTCCTACTCTACCTACTCTGCCACTTAGATATCTGTGATTTACAGGTGATAGGATATAGTAGCTTTCTTCAGGTCCTACTTATGATACTATTTCATTGCATTCTCGAGTTGATTCTGAATTCTTGAAATTCATGCCTGCGGAATGTCGACTCTAACGGGATCTAACATGCTGAAAATTCTTCAAATATAATTTCTTGAGCAGATTGTATCTGCTTTTTAAGGACAAGCCTTAATTATGAACAGGCCAGTCTCCATATGAGCAGTCACTTGGTAATGAGTTCTTTTACCAAATTATCAGTCCCGGGGTTCCTTTTGTTTCTTTATTGACTGTGGCAAGAAAATGGGGAGGGAGGAGCAGAGAAGATTCTAAGAGACAAACACTTTTTAGATGATCTATTAATATTAACTTAGCTATTAGAATCTTAAATGTGAGATTCTTAGCAGATGACTAATCAGTAGAAACAATACTGGAGGATTTGAATTATATCAATCATTACATTATTGCTAAAAATGAAATTAGCAGGTTTAGCAATGGCTCACAGGTTATCTTTAGTGACTCAAATATAGTATTTGTCAAAGGTGTTTTTAACATTTGCCCAAAGGCAACAGAAACAATCTCAAGCAACTTTTCTGTTGCAGTGCTCACATTAAATATTTATGAAAAGATTACCAAGTCAAGGATTATACTATGATGATACTATGATATAGAAAAGTAGAAAAATTCTATGAAGAACTCATGAACACCCTTCTAAGTAAATCAACATACTCTTAGGCATTTTGTGACTTCAGTTTAAAGTTGATAATGGTCAATAATAGTAAAAAAAATATTTTAAAAATTTTGATTCAGGAAAATTAAGTGAGTTCAGAGGCAAAAATTTCATGCCTCTTCATCGTAAATTTTTTCTTTGAAAAAAAGAATTAGGATTCTTCCAGAAGTCAAATAAGCAATAAGTTTCTGTATACTCTATGCCTCCAAACAACTATAAAGTGACCCAAAACAAATCCTGGAACAACAGAACTAGCAAAAAGATGGAGTGAAATAAACTGTCAAGAAACTCAAAAGATCAACAGAAAAATTTTGCCTCACTTGCATAAAAGAGGAATATAGTCCTGGACATGAAGCCTCCCAGAGAACCAGCAGCCAGTCACACCTCAGCTAACCAGTGGGAGATCCTGAACTTCAGTGTGATGAATGGGGCAAACAATACCAGTATGTTGCATGTGCCTTAGCATAATCAGGGAGTGGGCAGCCTCCAGTTTTGAGAAACAGTATCAGTCATAATCCCTCTGTGGACTTCAGGGCAACATCATAACAATATAAGGTAAAGAACCAGTACTTGCAATCCCTGACACAAGAAGCCTGAGATAGTGCCCCTTCCACCCTAGGAGCTGAGCTCAAATTTTTTTTTTTAGGTTTTTTTTTTTTTTTGGCAAGGCAATGGGGTTAAGTGGCTTGCCTAAGGTCACACAGCTAGGTAATTATTAAGTGTCTGTGGCCAGATTTGAACTCAGGTACTTCTGACTCCAGGGCTAGTGCTCTATCCACTGCACCACCTAGTCATCCTTCAAATTTTTTAAAAAAGGAAAAAGACCAAAAATGAACTAAAAACAACAAAAAAGAATCTAACTATAGAAAGTTATTATAAATAAAAGGGAAAATCAAGGTAAACTCAGAAAAGGACAGCAATGATCCTTTTCAAATCCAGAAAGAACTTGCAGAAGAACTCAAAAAGGACTTAAAAATCATATAAGATCCTCATACTGAAAATGACTAATCTGTAAACAGCTTAACACAAACGTGTATGCCAGTGAGGGGAGTGGGGTGGGAAGAGAGGGTGAAAGGACTTGAAAATATGCACATGACTATAGATGACTGTTGAAAAACTTTCATAACATGTATTTGAAAAAAATAAAATATCAATTAAAAATAAAAATCCTATAAGAGAAGTAGCAAAAATGGAAAAGAAAATATATGATGCAAGAGAATTTTGAAAAAAGAGTTAATAGCTTGGAAAAAGAAAAAAATTTACTTAAAAATAGAATTGACCAAATGGAAAACAAAAATTCACTGAAGAAAAGAATTCTTTAAAAAATACAATTGGTCAAATGGAAAAGAAAGCATAGAAATTAACCAAGTAAAACAACTCCTTAAAAGTTGGGCAAATGGAAGCTGATGATTCTATGAGACATCAAGAATAAATCAAACAAATTCAAAAGAATGAAAAATAAAAGAAAATGTAAAATATCTCATTAAGAAAGAAATAACTGACCTGGAAAACAGATCCAGAAGAAGCATTGTCAGAATCACTGATCTACCTGAAAACCATAAACAAAAGGAGGAGCTGCATAGCATCTTTTAAGAAATTATCATGGAAAGTGCCCTGATAACCTGGAATAAGGGGGGAAAAGAGTCATTGAAAGAATCCACCAATCACCAGAAGAAAGAGATCCCAAAATAAAAACTCCAGGGAACATAATAGTCAAATTTCAGAACTGTCAGGTCAAGGAAAAATACTGCAGGTATCCAGAAATAAGCAATCACATATTGGGAAAGCACAATTAGGACTGCACAGAATTTATCTGTTGTAACATTATTGATTGGAGAGTCATGGATCATGATATTCCAGAAGGCAAAGAAGCTAGGATTACAATAAAGAATCACCTATCAAGCAAAATGAAACTTAATAATTCCAGGGAAATACTGGCATTTAATAAAATAAAAGAATTTCAAACTTTCATAATGAGAACAGAATTGAATAAGAAATTTAATCTCTAATAATAAGATCAAAGAGAAGTCAAGAAAAGTAAAATGGGAAAGAAAACATAAGGCATTCAATGGAACTGAACTTTTTAATATCTTTACATAAGAAGATGATACTTGCAATTTTTAAAAATTGAATCACCATGGCAAAGAATTGGCCATCAAATGGGGTATAGCTGAACAAGTTGTGGTATGAATATAATGTAATATTATTATGCTGTAAGAAATGATATTCAGGTGGATTTCAGAAAACCTGGAAGGACTTACATGAACTGATAATGAATGAAGTGAAAAGAACCAGGAGAACATGGTACACAATAACAGAAATATTGTGCATCGATCCAACTATGATAGACTGAACTCTTTTCATCAATAACATAATCCAAGACAATTCCAAAAGACTCATAATAGAAAATTCTAAGCATATCCATAGAAAGAACTATGGAGTCTGAATACGATTTTAAGCATATTATTTTCACTTTATTTTTTTTTTCTTTCTCATAGTTTTCCCTTTAATTCTGATTCTTCTCTCACACCATGACTAATGTGCAACTATGTTTAACATGACTGCATATATATATATATATATGTATATATGTACATATATATATGTATATGTATATATATATACATATATATATATATATATATATATATATATATATATATATATATATATATGAAATTGATTGCTCCCTTTGGGAGAGAGGAGGGATGGAAGGGAAGGAAAAAAATTCAAACTTACAAATTTCAAATCTTACAAAAATGAAGTTCTAAAACTATCTTTATGTGCAATTGGGAAAAGATACTATTAAGTTAAAATAAGACAAGGTTAAGCTATAAAATAAGAAACTGTCATTAAGTTAACTTTGAAGTTCCTCTCAAAAACAAAATATTTGAAAAGCTGCCTCTTGAAATAAGAAAAAAATGTACCACTAATAGTACAGCTAGGAGGTACATAGACAGAGGGTACAAGCATAAGGTAAATAGAAGGAAATGACATGAAAATAATTAAGGATGAGAAGAGGAGTACATTGGATGAAGAAGGGAGAAAGATGAAGAATAGGGTAAATTACTTCAAATGAAATGGTGTGAAAAATCTATTATATTGAGGGAAAGATGGGAGAGTAGGTGAAGGACATTGCTTGAATCTTACTCTCATCAGTATTGGCTCAAGGTAGGATTTATGTATGCAATAAGTTGAATGTAAAAATCTTTCTTACTTGACAGGAAAGTAGGATATTAGATTAAAAAGTAGGGGTGGAGTGGCAGCTAGGTGGCGCAGTGGATAAAGCACCGGCCTTGGAGTCAGGAGTACCTGGGTTCAAATCCGGTCTCAAACACTTAATAATTACCTAGCTGTGTGGCCTTGGGCAAGCCACTTAACCCCATTTGCTTTGCAAAAAACCTAAAAAAAAAAGTAGGGGTTGAGCACTGACAGAGAAGAGGGCAAACTGGGAAGGGGAGTAGACAGAAACAAGAATGGAGAGGGTAAAAAGAGGGGACAAACAGGAGGGAAAAATGGAATGAAGGTAAATAAGGTAAATAAACAGTACTCATATCTGTGAATGTGAATGGGATGAACTCTTCCTTAAACAGAAATGAATGACATAATGGATCAAAAACTAAAACCCTACAATATATTATTTACAGGAAACATTTGAAGCAGAAAGACATACATGGAGTAATGATAAGGGACTGGAACAAAATCTGTGATGCTTTAGCTAAAGTAAAAAATAAACAAAGATAACAATCCTGAATTCAGGCAAAGCAAAAGAAAAATAGATTTAAAGCAGATAAGAAAAGAAATGATATGTTGCTATAAGATTTCATATACAATTCTAAAGATATGCGTACCAAGTGGTTCAGCCTCCAAATTCTTTTTTTTTTTTGCTGTTGTTTTTTGGTGGGCAATGGGGTTAAATGACATGCCCAAGGTCACACAGCTAGTAAGTATTAAGTATCTGAGGCTGGATTTGAACTTAGGTCCTCCTGACTCCAGAGCCAATGGCCTATTCACTCTATCACCTAGCTACCTCATCCAATTCTTAAAGGAAGATAAATAGTAAAACTGTACTAGTAGGGGGTTACAAATGTCTTATTTCAGAATTTGACAAATCCAACCAAAACTAAATAAGAAATTCAACACTAAGGAGATTAATAGAATATTAGAAAAGTTTGATATGACAGACTTTTGAATAAAAGGGAAGGGCAACAAAAAGATATATACCTTTTTTCTTAACAATACATGGTACCTATGCAAAAATTAACCATTTCCAATTACAAATTAAATAAAAACCTTAAAAACATATTTAGAAAGATGGAAATATTAAACATAATGTTTTTGGATTATAATGCAACAAAATTAGTTTCAACAAAAGTAGTGGAAAGATAGATTAAAAATTAATTGGATTCCCTTTGACCCAGCAATTCCAATTCTAGGTCTATATCTTTAAGAAATCTGGAATAAAATTGGAATAAACAAATAAAAAATTGGAAAAGTCCCACATGTTCCAAAACATTCATAGTAGCTCTTTTTGTAGTGGCAAAGAATTGGAAATTGGCAGGGTTGCCCATCAATTGGGAAATGGCTCAACAAGTTATGGTACATGAATGCTAAGGAATATTAGTGTTCTATAAGAAACCATTAATGGTCAGACTCTAGAGAAGCATGGAATGGGTAACTTGATCTGATGCTGAGTGAAAGCAGCAGAACCAAGAGAACAATGTACACATTAACAACATTGTGAGATGATGGACCTTGATGGAAACAGCTCCTCTCAGCATTTCAGAGAACTAAGACAATTGTATTAGATCAACTATGGACAATGCTATCCTCATTCAGAGGAAGAAAAACAAAAGAAAACAAAAACCAACCCTTCAGAGTCTGATGAAGACATTATGAAAATTGTCTCTTATGTTTGTCGTTCCCTTAATCCTAATTCCTTATATTGAAAATGACTATCTATAAACAAATTTATCAAAAATATGTATGGAGTGGGGTGGTAAAGGGAGGGTGGGAGGAAATTTTGTAACTTAAAATATGCATGTGCAAATGGATGAAAAAAATGAAAATGCTACTCAAAAAAATTAATTGGAAACTAAATAATCTAATTCTAAATAATAAGTGGGTCAAAGAACAAATTTTAGAATCAATAATTAATTTCATTAAAGAGAATGATAAAGATACAATACACCAAAATTTATGAAATACAACCAAAGTCATACATAAGGGAAAACTTGTTTCTCTAAATGCTTACATCGACAACATAAAAAAAGAGCAGATCAGTGAATCGGGCATGTGACTAAAAGAAAACAAACTAGAAAAAAAAGAACAAATTAGAAATTCCCAGCTAAGTACCAAATTGGAAATTCTAAAAATCATAAACAAGATTTTAAAAATTGAAAGGAAAAACCAAACAAAACAAATAATAATGAGTTAATAAATAAACTAGGAGCAGATTTTATGGGGGGGGGAACACAATAAGACAAGCTAGTTGATTAAAAAAAGAAAGAAGAAAACCAAATATTCACTATCTGTCATTCTGAGCAAAATGGATGAATATTTATGTAAATGTAAATTACATAGAATAACAGGTCAGGGAATAGAATGCTTAAATAACGTCCTCTTAGAAAAAGAAGGTGCTAATGAATTCTCTAAGAAAATATTCCCAGTCTCAGATTTGTTTATAAGTGAATTCTATTACATTTAAAAAACAATTAATTCCCATGCTATATAAGCTATTTCAAAAAAATAGGTGAAGGAGTCTTACCAAACTCCTTTTATGACGCAAATTTGTTTTGATACGTAAACCAAAATTTTACAAAATGTTGAGGCAAACATTTTGAAAAATACTAACTAAGCAATTACAACAGTTTATCACAAAAATTATGACCAGGTGGGATTTATACTAGGAATGCAAGACTGGTTTGATATTAGGAAAACTATCAACATAATTGATAATATCCTGCAGGAATCATAGCATTATTTCAATAGATACTGAAAAAACTCTTGACAGATTGCAAAACCCATTCCTATTAAGCACATTAGAGAATATAGGAATAAAGGGAAGTTTCCTTAAAATGATAAGCAATAATTTATCTAAGACCATCAGCAAGTATTATCTGAAATGGGGATAAGCCTTTCCAGTAAGCTCAAGGGTGAAACAAGAATGTCCATTATTACCACTATTATTCAATATAGTACTAGAAATTTTAGGTATTGCCATGAGAAGAAAAAGAAAATGAAGGAATAAGAATAGAGAAGGAGGAAACCAAACTATCACTCTTTGCAACTGATTTGATGTTAATTAGAGAACTGTAGAGAATTAACTAAAAAACTACTTGAAATAATTGACAACTAGCAAAATTACAGGATGTGAGATAAATCTGCATAAATCATTGCCATTTCTTTATGTGACCAACAAAACCCAGCAACAGAAATAGAATGAGAAATTCCTTTTACAGTAATTGGGATCACTTTCAGGAGGTGACTGATAGATTCTTTCAATTTCTATTTTAACTTCTGCTTCTAGGGTATCAGTGCAGTTTTCCTGAATTATTTCTTGAAAAATGACCTCTAGGCTTTTTTTTTATCATGACTTTCAGGTAATACAATAATTTTTAAATTATCTCTTCTGAATCTATTTTCCATATCAGTTGTTTTTCCAATGAGATATTTCATATTTTCTTCTAGTTTTTCATTCTTTTGGTTTTGCTTTATTTATTGCTCTAGTTTGTGCATGATCATAAGCACTCCTCTTTGCCCTGAAATCATGAGGCCAGTCCCTGCTCCACCACTTTTTCCTGAGACTAAGGGTCCCAGATTTCAGCCTGAATCTGAATATGGGCAAAGCAGAGAAAGAGGAAAGTGATTATGGGGAAAGCAGAGCCACCTGGGTACAGTGGTCATATATGAATCAGGATGACTGGAGATGGCCCTGGATGTAAGGCAATCAGGTTAAGTGATTTGCCCAAGGTCACACAGCTAGTAAGTGGCAAGTGTCTGAAACTGGTTTCAACCTCTCATTCTCACAGCTCCCAACACTGCAAAGATGAAGGGATACTTATCTGGCACAGTGACTAGAGAACTAGTCCTGGAATCAGGAGGACCTGAGTTCAAATCTAACTTTAGATACCTATTAATTGTGTGACCCTAGGAAATTCATTTAACTGTAATTGCTTTCAAAAAAATTAAACTGGAGAGGAGGTCAAAAAATGGAAGAATGAAATAATCTGCATAGATTTTTAAAAGAAATTCTTTTCACGGGGCAGCTAGGTGGTACAGTGGATAGAGAGCACTGGCCCTGGAGTCAGGAGTCCCTGAGTTCAAATCAGGCCTCAGACATTTACTAATTACCTAGCTGTGTGGCCTTGGGCAAGCCACTTAACCCCATTGCCTTGCAAAAGCTAAAAAAAAAAAAAAAAAGAAAGAAATTCTTTTCACCAGTAAGGCAGTATAGCTCTCACAGTTGGGCTCCAACATCTCTCTTCAAGATATAGAGAGATGGTAGAAATGCAACTGAAGTAAAATGTAAATGGGAAAAACCAGCTGGGCTAGACTAAGTAGAACAAGAAGAGGTCTTTGTTAGAGATGATATAATTTAGTGGTCATTCTGATGCTCTTTATCAAGATATTTTAAGGATAAAAAAGTACTAAATTTGTAAAAAAAAATCTTAGAAAGATTATTACAAAAAAGATTATTGCAAAAATTCTCGGACTCAGAATATCAATATCAATTTCACCATTATTTTGCACCTAAATAATGTTGATGAGCAAAATTTAGACGAGGTTTAGGTATATCTTTGATGAGGTTGTGGAAGATATCAGGGAAGATTTTGCACATCAGAGTACAATTTTGCTATCAAAAAATTGACATATATATATATACATACATATTAAGGAGAATTAAGCTGCAATTGTTTTATTGTTCAAATGTTTCAGTTGTGTTCAACACTTCATGACTACATATGGAGTTTTCTTTGCAAAGATACTGAAGTAGTTTCCTTCTCCAGCTCATTTTACAGATGAGGAAGCTGAGACAAACAGGATTAAAGTACTTGCTCAAGGTCATGCAGCAGGATGTGAGACTGGATTTGAAATTAGGTCTTCCTAATCCTGCATGTGATACTCTATCCAATGTGCCACCTAGTTGCCCTTATGTATTGTTTATTCAGAACAAATACCTTAGAGGATCTCTAAATTGTGATCTTGAGAACTTTGAAAAATCTGAGGAGTTAGCTTCTAGAGGTCTGAGAATTAAAGTACAGGACAAATTTTAGTGACATTTGAGCCTAGTAAAGATTGCAGTCTGAAGAAACCTGCTACAACCAACATAGATGTGGATGAAAAGCAATCAAAAGGAAATAACAGGAAAATAAATAAAATAAAAGGAAATAATAATATAAATAATAAATAAATATAAATAAAATGTAAATAAATAAATAAAGGGAAATAATAATATAGGTGGCATAGTGGCTGGAGTATTGGCCTTGGAGTCAGAAGAACCTGAGTTACAAATCTGTCTTCAGACACTTAATACTTACAAGCTGTGTGTCCTTGACCAAGTCACTTAACCCTATTACTTTACAAAATTAAAAAAAAAGAGGAAATAACAACTCATCCATTAGTTATGATACATTTGAAAGCTTTTTTGATCAAGGAAATTAGTTATAGAAACTGCTTTAAGTTTGGGTCCATTATTCCCAAGGAAAGAGGTGGCAGAGGGGAGAATAAATCTTCAGACTTTGAGGGTAATGTTTTGTATCTCTGTTTTTTTATAATTTTTCAATCAGAATTCCTAATTGATCCAATTGGTTATTTTAAAAGGTGCAGTAACCACTGAAGGGTGTCAGTAAAAGGGAAAAATAGCAATATCTGGTGACTAACATTCTAGAAACATTAACATTTTGAATATAATGGAACGAAACCTTGAGCCTATACAGTTAGAGACAGAATCATCTTGATCCCTCAGTCATATTTCTAGGTGATATGGGGAGATTGATTTGTAGGCGGGGTTAACTAGTTTGCTTTGAAAGATGACCCCTTACTTTATATACAGTTTACAAAAGCAAGATATTATTATGGAAAAATAATTAAAAGATGTCATTAAGAAATATTTAATCACTAGGAGGTCAGGTATGCTTTTAAACTAATTCTGATCATAATGAAAAGCAAGTATGGAGAAATTTAATGATTCCCCTGGAAGTTGCCTTGATTCTCGAGGGAATTCTGAGGAACTTTCAGGATTTGTTATTCTTAGACAACTAGAGTCCTTAATTTCCTAAATATACCCCCATCTCACTAATCTGACTGTGTACCCAGGTCTGATTTGTCTAATTTCAGCTTTTGATCAGCTATCCACTATGAAATCCTCACATTATACCCTGAATTTTCTATATTTTTGTGAAATGTCATCATATGAGCATGGTATACTTCCCAAGCTACTGGATAAGCTGATTTCCATGTATAGTTTTTTGGAACAAAAAATCATTATATGAGACAGCAATCATTATATGACTAAACCTACAGCTTTTTCCAAACTAATGCAGCCTTGACCAAATTTTGGTACAGCCTTTATCCACAAAGCTTGAAGAAAGATTAAGTTCAATTGATTAGTCTCTGGTGGTCAATCAAAATCAACACTAAATCATAAGAATGGTTAAAGATAAGATTCAGTCTACTATTATAATAGCTATTGAAACAAGTTATCAACTCAAAAAATGTTTTAATCACAAGACAATGAGATTCTGGAGCTTATTGCAATTTACATGTTGCTTTACTCACTGTTATATTGCCATATAAACTTCACTTCAACACAATAAACTTCCATAAGTGTTTTACTACATGAGTAAACCCTACTGAGAATTACCATATTAACTTAAACTTGTAGCATATACTTTTCCTTAACCTTTTGCTCTCGTTACAATAATGACTCAAACATCCTTAACCAAAATGTTTTCCAAAATATTCCCAAATATACCATAGATTTTCCTTTCTCCAGAGGAACTTATCTGACTCACATTTCTCTTTCCCTAAGAATCCTCTTAATGCAGATTTTATGCATCTCTAATTATTAGAAAGACTATTATGACTGTTATGAGCCTAAATTAGCCTCTTTGCAAATACCACCCATTGCTCATGGTTCTGCTTTCCTGGGGAAGGGCTGAGAGAACAAGTATTTTTAAAATAAGGACTATATACTAGACACTGATTAAAGTATTTACAAACATTATCTCAATTCATTATTCTGGGGTCAGGAAGAAACAAATGTGTTTCCTTCTCCACATGATAGCCCTTCATATATTTGGATATTCCTGGCATTTCTGTCTCTGAATCTTCTCTTTTTCAGACTATACATGCCCTCTTCCTTTAAACAGTCCTTATATTCATGGACTCAACACCCTTCAACATTCTTGTTGTCATCCTCTGACAACTCTAATTTATCAATGACCTTCTTAAATGAAGGCTCCTAAAAATACTCCAAGCAATATACTCTAGATGAGGTTTGAGAGGGGCACAGTACACAGAGACCTCTTACTCTAGGATATTGTGCCCATGTTAATGCAACTGAACTTGCGTTAGCTTTTTTGATTATCATTTCACACTAGTCATCATATTAAGTTTGTTATCTCACAACTACCTCTCCCCAACCCCAGCTCTTTTTTCTAATTTTAAAGAATCAACTTTTTAATCATGCTGTTTCCATCTCACATTCATGAAGTTGACTTTCTGTATCCAGCTCTAAGACAAATACCTTTATCCTTATAGAATTTCAACTTATTAGGTTCAGGCCAATGCCCCAGGTCCTGCTAAGGTCCTTTTTGAGTCTTGACTCTATTCACCCCTCCCAGGTTTGTGTCTTCTGCAAATTTGATGAGCATGCTATCTTTTTCTATTCCAAATCATTGATGAAAATGTAAAGCAACACAAAGCCAAGAATATATCCCCAGTGGTATGTCACTGAAGCACTGCAATAGCAACCCTGAACTATCAACAACTCTTAGAAATGACCATCCAATGGTTATTCTGACCAGAATGACCTTGTCTGACTGTACTGTTAAGCTAATCCATGTCTCTTCTTCTTTATTACAGTATAAAATACTTTATCAAAAACTTTTCCACAATCTATGTAGTGTAACTAGGTATATAAATTGTATTTATAACATTCTCTTCTATTATTTTATTAATCCTGTGAAAAAAGATAATGAATTTAATCTGTTCTGTTCTGGAAAAAATCATGATAACTTTTAGTAATCATCACTTCCTTTTCTAGTTGCTTGAAAAACATTGTTTTAATGATCAATTTTATTTTTTTCCCAGGTAGTCAAGTTCTCTAAAAATAAGAGGCCATCCTCTTCGTCTATTTTTAAATCAATACATTTGCTTTTCTCCAATTTCCTACTTGACTCCTAATAGTATTCTTCATTGGTTATGTTTCAAAACTTGTTCTTCTCACCTCAAACTAGTAACCACTTCCTTTCTTGAAGCTGCCCCATTTATGGCAAATGGCTGGACTTTTTTACATCACAGAGGTCCCTCCTGCGGTTTTTAAAACCAGAGCATAATCACTCACACTCTTCAATCTATCTCTAGTCACAGAGCAAGAGGTAATTTTTACCAGCACTCTTAAACCCATCCCTTCTCTCCTCCTTTACAGTAGAAATATGTCCCAGCAATCATCCTACACCCACTTTCTCTCTCTCCCATCTTCAATTTTTTCCATACCAATTAGATTCTCCCAATCTGCTTATAGAGCAACCGGTTTCTCTAATCCTTGAAAAAAATCCTTCTCTCAACAATTTTTTTAATAGCTCAGTCAACTTCTGATCTCTTTCTATTGTTGTCCTGTTTTCATTGCTTCTACCTCATCCTATTTTTGACTTATTAAGGCCAAGATTCTTGGTCTCTCCACCCACCCCAATTTAAGACTTTTCACTCTGTGTACTTTTGGCAAAGAACTCTTAGTTACATCTATCACTTTAGTCATCAACCCCATGTTGAAGATTCCTAAAGCTATATATAGTATCAGCCATGACTTATCTCCACAACTACAGACCTGAATCTATCAACAGGACATATTCACCTGATTGTTCTCTAGCACTGTTAGCTCAATATGTATAAAACAGAGCTTGTTCTATACTCTCTGAATCTTCTTTTCCTTTTTTAATTTTTTTCCTCTAAGTGACATTAATGTATATGTAGTTTCCAATATTAGAGATTTTGTTTAATCCTTTTTCTCTTCTCTCTCCCTAGTCTCTTATATTGGTTATCAAGCAGTCTCTAAACCATCTTTTATTCTGTTTCCAGATTAATCTTTCTGATGCATAAATCTGTTTATGTGCATCACTGTCTTGAAAATCTTCAGTATCATTTCTTGTCTACAAAGCAAAGGAATCCTTTTCCTGGAATTTAGGTCTTTTGTAATCTACTATCATATAATCTTTTCAGTCTCAGTTCATCCTAGCATTTACCATTTAGTTTATGGTCCCATCCAAACTGGACTACCCTCTTCTCCAAATATATCTTGTGCTTCCCTGTTTCTGTGCCTTAATCTTACTCTTTGCTTTGCTTGGAATATCCTCTCTCTTTCTCTCTGATTGAATTCCTATTCACCCTTAGAAGTTCAAGTATTATCTCCTCCATGAAACTTTTTAATATTTTACTAAGTAATTATCCTTTCCTCTCTAATCCTTCCCCCAAACCTCATAAAAACCATGTGATACCTGTAATATAATGCATAATATAATGGAACATGTAATACACATATGTATTCTTTTGCATTAGTTTATTTATATGATTTCTATGTGAGATTCATGGGGGATGAGATTTTATTAATTTAAACTTTTTTTTTATTTCAGGCAGTGGGATTAAGTGACTTGCCCAAGTTCACACAGCTAAGCAATTATTAAGTGTCTGAGGTCAAATTTGACCTCAGGTCCTCCTGACTCCAGGGCCTGTGTTCTATGCACTATGCCACCTAGCTGACCCCAATTTAAACTTTTATCTCCTTAGTGCCTAGAGAAAATTTTATACACTGTAAGTAATTATAAATATTCATTTTACTGAATGAAATCAGAAGTTAACTTTATCTGGCACACAATGAACTTGGGCATATGCCTTGTAAAGTATATTTGGTATAGTGATAACATGTAATTTCATGCTTTTCTTCCTTTTTCATTGCAGTAAACTGTAAATTTTTGAGATAAGGCATTTAAAATTATTATTATTATTATTAGGATCTTCAGCATATAATGTTTAGTTTGCAAATAGGTCAGCAAACAAATATTTATTCAACACTTGCTTTTTACCATACCACCTTACCATGTGTGAAATAGTGTGACTACAAATGCAAAAAGAAAAATAAAAACAGTCCATGCCCACAAGGAGCTTACATTCTAATGGTAAAAGAACCACCCCTCCCCCACACACACACATGCAAGTGGGCACACACACACACACAAATACATGCTGAAAAGGAGATGTGGTACCCAACAGAATGGTATGGCAAAGTAGTACAACCTGATAAGAAATGAAGACACAGTCTGTCCTGAGTGCTTCCCTTAAACAGAAGTTCTGGTGGGATCCATATCCATATCCCAGAAAGATAAAGTAGGTGGAGTGGGAGAAATGTAAAGCTACTAAATAAATACTTATTAAAGTCCAAGTAAACATTGATGACAATTAGCCTAATTGAAGGAGGTACTACTCATAAATTGTCTCCTTGTGTTATTTTACTTCTGAATGGAGCCCAAGTTAGTTCAAAACAGATACTTCAAAAGATTTGAGTAACATCTATCATTGCTATCCTGAAATAACAAAGCATTCTTTTGGATACTGAAAAATTGTGAGAGGGAAGCCTAAGTGTTCTATAGGCAATTGATAACATTTGTTTCATTTTGATAGGGTATTTCCTATAAATTCTTTTCAAATATTCACAGTGAAGGTCTCATTTATAGGAAAATAAAAACTTGTTAGGATTTACATAAAGTAGTTTTGGTCACATGACTTGCCTAAGAAGGTTGGGATTGAAAAATTGCTTAAAACTCTAAAAATGTTTAGTGACTATGAACTTTATTCCAATAAGCAAATAAAGTCAACAAGAGTTAAATAACTTATTCATGCCTATACAAGGTGGTAACAGAGTTGAATCTTGTTATCCATTTTGGTTTCATTCATCCATGTATCTAAAAATTCCAGAAACAGACAGATAGAAAGACAGATAGATAGATATGTAGATGTAAATCTATATAAACAGATATATATATATATATATATATATATATATATATATATATATATATATAAATTAGTACATATCTCTCTCTCTCTCTCTCTCTCTCTCTCTCTCTCTCTCCATATATATTATTTTTTAGAATGTACTTTGTTTCTTTTTGTCTGTTTATATGTTTAGGTTTGATTTTTTTTGGACAGACTTGCAAATATTTAGATAGTGTGGATTTTTGGGGGGTTGGGGGGACAGAAAGTAGCTAAATCTTCCCACAAGTGATTAAGAGGCAATGGTTATGACTATTGAGAAAGGTTTAAATTCTGTAACTTTTCATTTTTACTATCTTAGAAAAGTTTAGGATGTCTGTATATACATGCATACATATATATAGATGTATACGTACTATTTAACCTATAATTTTAATTCATTGAGACCAACCAAACATTTTCTAATACAATATTGTAAAGTAACTGAAAATACAGACACAACAATCAAATATCCAGTAAAAGAAGACAAATTGAAAAGAGATACAGATATAATTTCATTTTGCAGTCAAATATTACCAGGGCCTGAGAAATGTAAATTGGTCTTTTGTGGATGGGTCTGAAAAGATAAATGACCCTAAAATACAGTTATTATGCAATTTCTCATGGTCTCCTTAAAACATAATAATGTAAGTTATTTACTGTACAATGTTTTCCACATTATGAGCATCTGGAAAACATCCACATCTCAATGAACTGATTCATGATCAGTCTTGAGGACAGAGGAAAAGGCTTGGTAATATCATAACAATATTAATGATGAAACTATTCAATTTCTAAGAAATGGATCTATTTAATATTCATTCCATTTATTTTCCTGGACATAGGATCAAAGCTAGGAGTCAGTTGTATGACCTGCAAAGTCAAGCAATGTATGGGGTTGGGAAGATTCTCCATCTATTCCACTCTCACCTTGATTCTCAACTTAATTTGTATATTATTCCTGACTCAGAGAAAATTTCTAAGTAAAACTTAAAACTTAAACATTAAACATAATGTTCTGCCTTTACCACTCATCAGGAAATTATAGAGTAAGGATTACTAAGGAGGCTAATGTAAAGGTGATCTATGTAATCTGAAGAATTCTGGGAAGATCTCATTTGTTTTTTTGTTGTTGTTTTGTCTGCCACACATCACTCCCTCTTCTGAAGATCTCTTTTAAAATACAAATACTGTGAAAGGAGATAAAAGCTGCAGGCATCTTCACATAAATTTTATTAATCACTTTCTACTGAGACAAGAACAGGGTGGCTTACCTGAAGTTCATCGATTCCTAAGCAATCTATAGATTAATTTCAGGGGGTTTATGAATTTTAGTGGACAAAAATATATCTTTATTTTCATTAACCTTGGACTTCTTATGCTATCTCATTTATATTATTTTATGTACTTAAAAAATATTAGAAGAGAATATAATACTTGACCAAAAAGCCTAAGGGAATTTATGATTCCCTAAAAAAAAGGCTAGGAATTCCTAGACTAGAGTGATTTGAACATTTAAAAGACACTGAACACTTCAAGGGAAAAGGAATGTAGAAAACACCAAGGACAAATTTTGCTTTCTACACAATTTTGAACTACTCTGACTTCCCAGGTCTGCATATTTCTAAGATACAAAGGAAAGTAACAAGTACTAATATTCTAAATACTTTATAAACTGTTGAAGATGGGATAGGAAAGAGGTAAAAGAGGTACAAAAACATATAAGACCTAGTCACTCTTTTCATAGAAATTATCATTTATTGGAGAAACTGATTGCTTAGGTGAACATTAGTTTTAAAGTTCATTACACAAGAAAAATCCCATGTTTATGGATCAGAATGAATAGAGTTGTAGCTATGAATTCCAGATCTGAGGTATCAGGGGTCCTGAGTGGCAATACCCTTCCTCCCAAATCACCCCATCAGGCTGCTAGTCCAACACCTATGGCCATCATCCTGGAAGCAAGTCCAGTGTAGATGCTCCTTGAAAACCGCCCAGCTAATGTGGACGTTAAAAGTTTGCATCACCTCTTCAACATCATAACATGGATATGCTTTATCACAGGACATAGCATTAAAATCCTTAGTCATCTGCTTTGCTGCTGCATCCCAAATACCATGAGACCTTTCTATGTGAGCTACTTGAGAGTAGGAGCTGTCTCTGGTTTTCTATATCTATTTCCATGGTTTACCACAGGCACTAAACAAGTGTCTCTTTACTTATTCATCCTATTCTGATACTTTATAGGCATTTAAAAATAGTTTGTTTTACACAATTCCTGCACAAATAACAATAAAATAGAATATTTATGCATGATATGTTCATTTGAAAGGCAAAGCCAAAATGTTGCATTAGGTCCAAACAAGGAAAGGTTGTTACCAATTGCATGATGTATATTCCGCAAAAAAAGATAGCATATGAACTTCTAATTACTGAGAGGGAATCAACTGAGAAAGGAGACAGCATTCCAGGAATAACTAACAGTATAAGTAGAAACTTGGAAAAAGGAAACAGCTATATGTAAATCCCCCACCAGGGTCTATTCTACACCCTGGTGTGTGTACCAAACATTTTAGTCAGTAAAACAAATGATTAACAGTATTGTATTCAAACTCATAACTGGCTACAAATATTTGCAACAAAGTGCTTGTCATAATTCCTTATACTTATAAGGGTTCCAGATTATTGTGGGGGACTTTGAATGTCAAGCAAATTAAATTAAGGAAGCAACAAGAAGTCCATGAGGGTGTTTAGGTCCCCACTCCCAGATCTTCTCATATGGAACATTACTCTGGCAGCAATTCAAATATTCAAATGACGTATTACACAGATGTAACAGAGAGTAGAGGAGAGAAGACTTGTTAAAGTTTTGCTACAGAGAAAACTGGTAACAAAGAGGGTCTGTTGCAGGTTGGTGGCACTGGTAATAAAGAATAGGGAACACATGTGGAAAAAAATTCAGAAGTAGAATAACAACTTTCTGATAACTTGATGAGTCATGTCGTGCTCTTCTGAAACTCTTTCTGCTCTTCCAACTTCCTTTTCTAAAAAATTTCTTCACTAGACACATGTCCTGATTTCTTAGATTCTTTCCTCATATTGATTTATAATATTTTCATTTTATTAGCATATTAAATTTATATAAAAATATATTTGATCAGAGGCCCATTATTAGAAATTATTTCTAATCATATGAAGTGTTTTTTTTTTACAAGGCAATGGGGTTAAGTGCCTTGCCCACAGCTAGGTAATTTTTAAGTGTCTGAAGTTGGATTTGAACTCAGGTCCTCCCGACTCCAGGGCCGGTGCTCTATCCACTATGGCTCCTAGCCACCCCCATATAAATTGTTACTAGAAACATCCTTAAAACAAGTAGTTCTTTTTCTTTTGTTTTAGAAAACATTTACAAAATATTTCCAAAGATGGAATTATTAGATCAAATTACATGATTATTCTGACTGCTTTTACTTCTTATTTCTAGAATGATTTCCAAAAATATTGTTTTCAAATCTACCAGTGATGAGTAAGATTACTTGTTTCTCTAAAATCCCAGCAACATTCTGTTTCATTGCTAATTTATGTATGATTGTGTATGAATTTCATGGATTATGACTTGATACTTCAGTATTGTTTTAATTTTCATCTCTTTGTGAGATTCAAAATTCGTCAAGTGATTATAAACAATTTCTGTTTTTTTCTTCAAAGTTATCCATTCAAATCTTTTGACAATTTTACCATGGATGGAAAGCAATTTACTTTCAGAAATTTTTTCTTTCAAACTCTTTATATTTATTAGTTGTCAAATTTTTATCTGTCATATTTGCCATACATATTTTCTTTCCAACATTTTTTCCTTTTATCACATAGTTTTTGCTTTTACAGAATTAAAAATTAATGTAATTAGTCATATTTATCTTTTCTTTATAATTTACTAAGTTGATAAATATCTATAAGTGACAACTTTGTGATTAATGCTGGGAAAACAAAAAAAGGCAAAAGAGCTCAAGGAGCTCACAGTAATGAGGCAGTGAATTTGCAAAAAATTATGTTGAAACAACATATAATTTGACATGATCAACAGAGGAAAGGAGCTATAGATAACAATAATTTCTATGTACTTAATATGAAGTTAATTGATTTTATTCTGTTGTGGATTTTTTTTAAAAAATGGTTCAAATCCATCTTTCCTGGGGAAAATCACTTAACCTCTCAACTCCATTTCTAATTAAATGAAGTTTCATTATTCCTATAAAATGGAGATCATGATAGCACTTCCTTCAAAGAGGTATTAGGAGGATAGTATAAGAAAATAAATGTAAAATGTGCTGCAAATTTTGAAATGCTATATAATGTTTTTGTTATTATTTATTATTATTATTATTATTATATGAAATAAATTTAAATGAATTTTTTGCCAAATTACAATCTGATTTTCCCAAATGTGTTTGTTAAATAAGTGTTTTCACTATTTTTAATTTTCTAGTGAATTATTTAAATGAGTGTTGTATGAAATTGAATGATTAGTATCTATACTATTCCATTGTTATATTTCTTTATATTTTATTTAGTATTGTTTTTGCTGATCATTTTTTAAAAATATGTTTTAAATTTTACACTAAAAGATTACTTTTATTTATTTAGAAAAAATAAGTATGGTCCTTGATATATCTCTATAAATTTTATTATGATTTCATCTAGTTCTATGAATATATACATTTCTATTGTATTTAGTACTATGTTAAATATATGTTAAACAGAAGAATACTGTCATATTTATAATATTAATTGGAACTACCAAAGAATTATTATATATTCCTTTATTTAGCTCATCACATTTTTAGAATTGTCTTTATATATATAATTGTCTTTATTGTGCATTCCTAGATATATTAATTTCCAAACATTTGACAGCCTTTTTATTCTGTTTCTTGATAATTACTGCTATTAAATAAAAGTGCTAATAATTGTGTGGGTCATTTAGTGACCTTGCAAAACTCGTTTAATTACCTACATTAATTTTTTTGGTTGACAACAACCAGATCTAAAGTTCTTGAAAATCTTAACTTTCAAGATATACTCTCTTATCATACCAAGTAATGATATTTTAGTCTTAATTTCAGAGTAAATCTCATTATTACCAAAAGGTAATGAAAGCATTGACATTACATTTATTAGAATCTCTAGTACTGGGAAAAATAAAAGAGGCAATATTGTATATTGTATGTTGAATATCATGCTAGACTTGGAGACAGAAAGATCTGAGTATTAACTATTTATGTGAATTTGTACAAATTAGTTCACCTCAAGACAGGTTATGGGCTATCTCAGCAGAGAGATTGTACCACTCATGACCCCTTTGTATCTACTATTCACAGTGGTAGAATATTAGGGAAGCTAGCTGGGGTAGTGGATAAAAGCACTTTCCTTGGAATCAAGAAGACTGAGTTTGAATCCAGCTTCAGACACTTGACTCTTACTAGTTGTGTGACCTTGAGCAAGTCACCTAACACTAATTGCCTCAAATCCAGGGTCACAACTAGTCATCTAATTCACATCTGGCCATTGGACACAGATGGCCCGGGAGGAGAAAGTGAGACTGGTGGTTTAGTACAGTACCTCCTCACTCAGATCTAATTCATGTGCTTGTCATGGCATCACTTCCCAGAGGTCATGGTTTTCTTCAAGAATGAAGGATAAACATCATGACATGGTCTAGCCCTGGGAGTGAAGTTAACAGGGCAAATATTTTTCTTATTTATTTATTTTTTTGTAACAGCAGGGTCCCAGGAAGACAATGTTTAGTTTTAGAGGACAAGAGAAAGAGAGAGAAAGAGGACAGAGAGACACAGAGAGAGACAGAGGCAGAGAGACACAGAGAAATAGAGAGACAGACAGAGATGAGACAGAGATACAGAGAGATAGAGACAGACAGGCAGACAGAGGTACAGACAGAAAAAGACAAAGAGAGAGATTGTTGTTACAGGCTTGTAACAACACTGTGGATACTGCTTGTGGGAGAAAAGAATCATATATTTTATATTATTTAATACACATGTGTTTTTATTTATCCATATCTATATCTATAAATTATTTTCAGACAATTATAGACTATCCTTGGTTTTCTATAGCACTGAAGAATTGTTGAATCTGTGCTTTAGCCATACTTGCACATCATACCTACAACAATTTGCTCTTTAAGTTACATGAACAATTACAGTGATTTTGGGGGGTTAGTCATGCCCAGGAGGGGACATAAGCCTAAGACTAGGACAAGGAGTTGTATCAACTGAATAGAGAAGTGGACTATGATCCCATCTCTCCAACCATATTGATGCAAATATAGTTATTATTTTGGAAATCTGAAAGGAAATCCCTTGACCCTTACTGCTCAGTGTCTTGTAAAGAAGGAAACAAAATTTCTCAGTGGAACAAGATAGAACTTTTGACTTCATGATTTGAATAAGTCCAAGGTTCATTGGCCATGCTAGCCTTGAAAAATGATTAAGTATTTTGCTTTTAAAGATGTATTCCCAATTGTGAAAAAGCATCATCTCTTGCACAATTTGCTGTCCTGAGAGTTTCTTGACCAGTGCCCTTGCCAATTCCTTTGTATTTAGAGACTGTGTACTATAGTGGATAAAGAGCTGGTGTGTGGATGCAGAAAACTCTGAGATCAAGTCCTGTTTTTGACATATCCGACAGTGTAATTTTGGGTAAGTCCCCCATTCTGTCTGTCAGTGTTCTAGACAAGTCCTTAAAGATTTCCTGTTAACTATAAATGAAAGAAATATTTTTGTTTCCATTATACATATTAACTTCTCCACTCCAAGAGGAGCTTAAGGTTTATTATAATAAGTGATATATATGGAGGCAGGCATGACCAGGGTGGGGGAACATATTAAGGAGTAACAGATAAGAGGTAGACTTGGAAATCTGGAATTATATAATTCCCAGGCAATGAAGAACTGAGGGAGGGAATTGAAGTTTTAGGGGCAGAGATAAAAGTTACTTGCTTTTTGCTTCTTTGTGTGTGTGTGTGTGTGTGTGTGTGTGTGTCTGTCTTAGATGACCACATCCTTCCTGTAGGAAGGAATTTTTAAACGATTTGATTTCATTCACCCTGGAATCTGCTTTTCCTTTAAGATTTAATTCAAACACAAATAAGGCCCTAACCTACATTGATAAGTAGATACTGCCTCTAGGGGCAAGAGCTGCTCCCATCAACAAAGCAATGGATTCTGCCCTAGCCTGAAAGGATTAAGTCTTTGAACTATAGCCCTCATCCACATATCCCTTATCAACTCAACTCTGCTCTCTTGAATTACCCCCCCATCTGTTTATCCCTAAAAACCTCATCTTCCTACTCCTTTTAAAGGTCATCTCTCCTCAATTTAGTTGCTCTTCTTTCTTTGGGAGAGCAGTCTACTACTGGGAAGTGTAATCTCCCCAAAAAACCTGCCCTTATATCCCTTTTTATTACTAATTCCTTGATAGGAGGGGTTGTTGTTGCTGCTGGTGCTAATCTCTCTCTCCCTTTAAAAAACCTTTCTGTGGTTTTCTAACCACAGAAACACATAATTTTTTTTGTCCCTAAATACTTCTGGGTCAGAGTCAGTCTTTTAAGTGAATTTTTTTCATGTTTGCTCAAACCCCTGAAGTCTTTAGCCAGCCACTTATTCCCAGAAACAGCAGGAACAGGATTACCAGTGTTGGCCTAGATAAAATGAACTTTTAGAAGTAGGTCTTTCCCAGATCACCCAGGCATCTCATTGCTGCAGTATCATCAGGTTTAGGGGATTTTGACTGAGGGACATTCAGTCAAAGTTCCACAAGTAGTTGCATCCCTTTGGTTACTCATTTAAGTAGACAAATACAATGTTTGGAATTACAAGTCAACCTGTATTGGGTGTGATGGTCTATTTTATTTAGCTCTGCAACCATATACCCCAAAACTTTGATTTCCTGGAAGCTACCCAGTGGGTCTTGGGAATAGGCACCACCAGATCTGTAGTTGGTATCGTTTATGGTCAGAACTATGATGTATCTAATCTTCTTCAAACCTACAGCTTTTGTTCTTGATTAATGAAAACATTCTTGGCAAATGGTTTTGCTCTGGTCCAAGAATTTTACATTAATGGCACAATATGAATGCCCCCAGTCATCCATCTTAATCATTGCCTCAATTCCCAAAACGAGCAAAATAAAACCTGACTCCTACTATTCTTAGTTGGAGTATTCAGGTAACTTGGGTCTTCTGTGATGACTCTAATTTTTTCATACTAAGTGCTCGGGCCTGCAGACACTCATCAAGGGAGCTCCTAGAGTCAGGGACTAGGACAAGGTGTGACTTACCTCAGGGTAGACCACTGACTTGATCCCAAGACCCAACTAAGAGCTTTTTAACTGCAGCAACTTTATTTAATACATATTTATTTAATACATACTATTGGAGCTGGAATTGCCTTGGTTACTGGGACCAGACTTGCCCTGCAATGAAATCTCCTTAAAAAATTTTAATTTGTATTCATTCCAATTACAGGGCTTTAAAAGAGACCTGTCAATATGGTAACAAATGAATAATCTATATCCTCTTAAATTACCTCTCTTCTTCTGTCATCAGAGACTGTCAGAACTGTTCTTATTGTATAGTAATATGGTGATTATTGATTCACATCATCAGGCCATTTATTTGCATAATTCATTTGGGAGGTTGACAATATACCTTGGAAATTAAACCATTGCCTCCAGGGTATGAAGTTCTTAATAATTAAGCAATGGATAGTGACATGACTTTTGTAGACTCAAGAAATATACGCACATATAAATAAACACATTTTTGCATATAGTTATAGGTTGATTTTTTTTTTACCAACTCTAGGAGAAAGAAAAAAGTCATATAATTCAAATCGTAATATTCTGTAGGCTCCTAGAATCACTGCTATAATCATGTCCAATGCTTGGCATTATCTTTTGGATAGCTATACAATTATTAAATTGATTTAGATGAAATATTCTAGACATCTGGAATGAGACAGGGTAACTGACTGATAAGCTTCCAGTCTTACCTTTCCATCTCCTTTGGTTTATGAATCATTTTCTAGGAATTCTCATGGTTTAGTATGGGTAGTATAAACTCTTTGGAGTTGAAAAAAAGTTTTTCCTTTCATGCCAGTGCTGAATATTTTGTGCCAAATTTGGGCCAAAATACAAATTTCACATGAGATGAATTATAATTGCAGTTTGTTAGTTTCTTCCTAACCATTATAAAGAACCTAAAACAACTAAATAACAAATAAAAGTTGCAGAAAATATGACTTTTTTTCAACTTAACATGTTCCTGCACTGAAAGAGTTAGAACACCTTTTTTCTGTATTTTTTATGAAGAAGAAATTGTTTTCAGAAACCAATTTCAAGAAATTTGTAATGAAATTCCAGTGGAGCATGTAAAGTAAAATATACTGTTTCTTAGGAAAGGAATAAAGAAATAAAGCAGTACTCTTACTAATAGCTGCTTAACAAAAAAGAACTAGGGGAATAAATGGCTACATACATTAAATTGAGCTGCCATTCAGTCTCTTAGTCTTTGGAGTGCCATCATTACTCAAAGTCTGGTAGGTTCGATTGCAGTAGGTGTTTGTATTGAGTGTGGGAGGAAGCCTAGAGTCCAGGCAATTTATTAATGTCAAGGAACAAAAGAAAAATATGTGCCACATACAAAAGATTTTGTGAAAGACAATCTAGGTCATAAACAATTTGGGTGAATCTTAAAATACTTACAAAGTTTTACAGACTCATGGAATATGTTATGGGCAGATCTCGATATCAATTGCTAAACAGGAAAAAAATCCATCATCTCTGACAAAACCAATGTCTTACCTCTCATGAGAGGCTGAAGAAATAGGACTATATTAACATTCTACCATTGATCCAGGAAGTCAATCCTGCAATAAGAGCCCCGGTAAGCTGGCCACTTGGAAACACAGTAATTTTTATGATTGTTAGAGACATGACAAGCTTGCAATGATAGGGTTTGGCTCCTTGGCATTGACAAAGATGGAACATTTGCTTCCTAGTGGAGTATTTTCCCCCATGGTTCCACATTTTTTGATTACCATTCCTGTACATTACCTTAAGGTGCTGCAGCATGAACACCACTGAAGGCTACCTCCAGGACCATTTCACTGTGCTACTCATTCCCCAAAGTCCATCTTCTCTCATAACCAATAGTAATGGCTCAGACTATACATTCTGGAACATGAACAGACACTTCTTTAAGGTTCCATCTCCCAGAAGTTGGACAGTTTGCTCTACCTTCACATACTGTACCCCATCCAACTTGCCAGGATTCCTAAACAGGGAGCATATGAGACTAATGGCAAAGGATCAAAAGATTACAGTCATGCAACTAAAAAAATTAGAGAAAGAACAAATTAAAACCCCCCCAGTTAAATACAAAATTAAAAATTCTAAAAATGAAAGGAGAAATTAATAAAATCAAAAGCAAGAAAACTATAAAACTAATAAATAAAACCAAGATGTGGTTTTATGAAAAAAATCAAAAAAATTGATAAACCTGATCAATTTGATTAAAAAAAGAAAGAAGAAAAAGAAATCACTAGTATTATGAATGAAAGGGGAACTCACCACCAATGAGGAGGAAATTAAAGTAATAATTTGCAATTATTTTGCCCAAATATATGCCAATAAATTTGATAATCTAAGGGAAATGGATGAATATTTACAAAAACATAAATTGCCCAGATTAAGTGAAGAGGAAATTAAAAACCTAAGTAACCCTATCTCAGAAAAAGAAATTCAACAAGCCATTATTGAACTCCCTTAGAAAAAATCTCCAGGGCTGGATGGATTCACAAGTGAATTCTATCAAACATTTAAGTAACAATTGCTTCCAATTCTATATAAACTCTTTGGAAAAATAGGTGAAGGTGGAACTCTGCCTAACTCTTTCTATGAAACCAGGAAGAGTTAAAACAGAGAAAGAAAATTATAGACCTATCTCCCTGATGAATATAGATGCAAAAATCTAAAGTAAAATCTTAATGAAATTATTGCAACAAGTTATCAATAGGATAATACATTATGATGAAGTATGATTTATCCCAGGAATGCAGGGTTGGTTCAATATTAGGAAAACTGTCAATATAATTAATTATATTGAAAACAAACCTATCAGAAATTATGTGATTATATCAATAGATGCTGAAAAAGCTTTTTTGACAAAATACTGCACCCATTCCTACTAAAAACACTGGAGAGTGTAGGAATAAATGGATTTTTCCTTAGAATAATAAGCAGTATCTATCTGAAACCATCAACAAGCATCATATTAAATGGGGATAGGCTAGAGGCATTCCCAATAAGATCAGGGGTGAAACAAGAATACCTATTATCACCACCGCTATTCAACATTATATTAGAAATTTTAGGTTCAGCAATAAGAGAAGAAAAAGAAATTGAAGGAATTAGAATTGGGGAGGAGGAGACAAAACTGTCACTTTTTGCAGATAACATGATGGTATACCTAGAAAATCCCCCAAAAGCATCTAAAAAACTACTAGAAATAATTAGCAACTTTAGCAAAGTCACAGGATATAAAATAAAGCTTCATAAATCTTCAGCATTTCTATATATGACTAGCAAGATGCACCAGAAAGAGCTAGAAAGAGAAATACCATTCAAAGTAATCTCAGACAATATAAAATACCTAGGAGTCTGCCAAGGCAGACTCAGAAACTTTTTGAAAACAATTACAAACCCTTCTTACACAAAGAAAAATCAGATTTAAATAATTGAACAAATATCAACTGCTCATGCATGGATAGATCGAGCTAATATAATAAAAATGACAATTCTATCAAAACTTAACTACTTGTTTAGTGCCCTACCAATCAAAATTCCAAAAAAATTAATTCAATGAGTTAGAAAAAATTATAAGTAAATTCATATGGAGAAATAAATAGTCAAGAATTTCCAGGGATTCAAAGAAAAAAAAGTGCAAAAGAAGGTGACTTAGCCTTACCAGATCTAAAATTATATTACAATGCATCAGTCACCAAAATTGTCTAGTATCGGCTAAGAAATAGAGTGGTGGACCAGTGGAATAGACTAGGTGCGATAGCAGGAAATGAGTATAGTAATCTGCTGTTTGATAAACCAAAAGAGTTCAGCTATTGGAATAAAAACTCTCTCTTTGATATAACTGCTATGAAAATTACAAGTTTGTATGGAAGAAAGTTGGATTAGACCAACACCTCACACCCTATACCAAGATAAGATCAAAATGGATATGGGATTTAGACATAAAAAACAATATTATATGCAAACTAGAAGATCAAGGAGTAGTATACTTGTTAGATCTATGGAAAGGAAAGCAGTTTATGACCAAGGAAGAGATAGAGAACCTCATTAAAAACAAGCTAGATAATTTTGATTAAATTAAATTAAAAACATTTTGCACCCATAAAACCACTGTAAACAAGATCAAGAGAAATGCAGTAAACTAGGAAACAATCTTTACAACTAGTATTTCTGACAAAGGACTCATTTCTAAAATATACAGAGAACTGAGTCAAATTTAAAAAAAAAAGCCATTCCCCAACTGACAAATGGTCAAAGGATATGCAAAGGCAACTTACAGATGAGGAAATCAAAATGATTTATAGTCATATGGGAAAAATTGCTCTAAATCATTACTTATTAGAGAAATGCAAATGAAAGCATCTCTGAGGTACCACCTCACACCTCTCAGATTGGCCAATATGACCAGAAAGGACAATGATCATTGTTGGAAGGAGTTGTGGGAAATCTGGGACACTAATGCATTGCTGGTGGAACAGTGAATTCATCCAACCTTTCTGGAGAGCAATTTGGAATTACATCCAAAGGGCAACAAAAATGTGTATACCCTTTGTTCCAGCAATACCACTACTGGGTCTATACCCTGAAGAGATGATGAAAAAGGGTAAAAACATCATTTGTACAAAAATATTCATAGCAGCCCTGTTTGTGGTGGCAAAGAATTGGAAATTAAATTGGGGAGTGGTTTAACAAACTGTGGTATATGTATGTGATGGAACACTATTGTTCTATTAGAAACCAGGAGGGATGGGAATTCAGTGAAACCTGGAAGGATTTGCATGAACTGATGCTGAGGGAGATGTGCAGAACCAGAAAAACACTGTATATCCTAACAGCAACATGAGGGTGATGATCAACCTTGATGGACTTGCTCATTCCATCAGTGCAACACTCAGGGACAATTTTGGGCTCTCTGCAATGGAGAATACCATCTGTATCCACAGAAAGAATTGTGGAGTTTGAACAAAAACCAAAGACTATTGCCTTCAATTTAGTAAAAAAAAAAATCTTATTATGTAATTTTGCTATCTCTTATACTTTGTTTTTGGTCCTTAAGGAGATGATTTCTCTCTCATCACATTCAACTTAGATCAGTGTATACCACAGAAACAATGTAAACACTAACAGACTGCCTTCTGTGGTGGGGTGGGGGGAGGGAAGCAAGAATAGGAAGAAAATTGTATAACTCAAAATAAAAAAAATCTTTCTTAAAAAAAAAGATTATAGTCATAACTTGTTAAGCCTTGGTCTAGAGTTTTAATTTTCTTTGATGTTCCATTGTGAAAAGACACAAATTGAACCTGAGAATCCATGAATTGTGCCAGAACAATCTAAGCAACATCTTGAATAGTCCACATTTTAGTGACTTTAACACAGTTTTTGAAGATTAGTACATTCCTCCTTAAAGTTTTCGAAACTGATGAAGCTTAATGAAATGATTGTCTTATTTCATCATAGAATGACTGGCTAACTAGTAGCAATGATACTTTTTCTATTGTAATTATGAACAATTAGGTCTATTTAACAAGGGTGGGTTTTTGAAAATGCCATTTAGGTGGCTATGTTGACTGAGAACTTCAACTTTTTAAAGTGATTTGGGCTTCTACAGAAATATTTCTAAAGATATTTCTGAAAAATATGTTTGTAACAGTTTATAATTTTAATCTATGAGTGAAAACAATTAAAACAACTGTGACCCCCAATGAATTTTCATTCTTAAATTGAGACAGTTATATGTATATACACAAGCATATGCATGCATATATGCACACATACATCTAGATATACAACACACATAAACATACTTATGTATACATTATACCTATGCAGATAAATGCATGCATGCATATAGGATGGACATGAAGTCTTTGTGTACAATTTATAAATCTTTAATTGCACTAAAACTTTTGGGACACCCTGTAAATAGTTTACATATAAAGTTAAAAAAATTCAAATATATTCAAAGTTAAATATGAGGGAATTTTGGAGGGAAAATATTGCTGCAAGTAAAACAACAAAGGCAAACTGAAGTATGTTTTTCTCCATGGAAAGATAATCATTTATTTGGCTATGTGTGGTTTGACTGACATCCTCAGGTCAATGACTGTGTTGGGATGGAAAAGATCAATTTGTTGATCTTTGTAAGAAGGGGACTGATTGGGTTAGTTGGGAAGGTTTTATAATTAAAACCAATGGAAAGTTGGTTTGACCTTCAAGTGTGGATGATCATGCTTTTATTTCACACTTAAGGAATGTTCATTGTTTTATGGACCTCAATTGCCCTAGTAATCTTTACTAGAAAATTAGAATATAATTAAGATCACTTTGGCTAATCATTTTTTGGGGATATCAAACAACCCTAATTTTTGATAAGAAGAGAAAAATCATGAGAATTGAATCTTGGGGAAGGGCTTAGTTTAAACTGGATCTATTTACAGATTAATAAAACAGGGATTTCCCAGGTAAACTGGTGAGCAAACAAATGTTTTAGGGGGCTAGGAGTGCTCACATTATTCAACCATACCTTTTGTTCTAACTGGGGGCACAGAATTTATGAGCTAAACTGAGAAATGGGGTTTGTCAAAATTGGAAACAGTATTGGATTGTTAAATAATAAAGCATAAATTTGCATTTTCTTCAAAACTGTAAAAAAGTAAATGAATTTTAATCTTATTTTTCTGTGACAAATCACTAGAAATCCCCCAATTTCATATTAACCTCTTTTGATCAAATTAGGGAACAGAGGAGTTGGTGAGGTTCAATCATAATATTTTGTCCTTTATTCTTAAAGAAGACTATGACATCAGGGAGGTGATGTCATGGCAAGCAAATGAATTGAACTTGAGTGAGGAACTGCTGTGCTAAATCACTAATCTCACTTTCTCTTATAGAGTCATCTGTTTCCAGTGGCCAGATATAGATCAGGACTACAGGAGATGACCCTGGATACCAGGTAATCAGGGTTGAGTGACTTTTCCAAGGTCATACAACTAGTAAGTCAAGTGCCTGAGTCTGGATTTGAACTCCTGTCTTCCTGACTCCAAGACCAGTGCTCAGTTCACAATCACCTAACTCCAGGAAATCCAATCAAGATACCATCAAATTAGCATTTGAATAGGGCGCTTAGAGACAATTCTCTTAAGAGTAAAACAAAACAAAGAAAATAGTAAAGCAAAACTAGGAGTTTCACTTGGAGGTATACTTTTGGTTGCCTCTTTGGACCCTCCCTTTCATTGTAATGGCTCCTTCCTTCCAATTTTCAGAATAGGGGGGGTCCCCACTTCTTCACCTCTTCCTGGGTTAGGCTTCTTTCTCATCTTGGCCTCTGTAATGCAAGCCAGGCTGAGCTATACTTGGCTGGAAGTGAAAGTCATTGGGTTTGTATTTGTATTCCCTTAGTCATAGATACATAACCTAGTTGAATGTAAAGACCAAATATGGGTCAGAATATAGCCATTGTTATATAATTTGTTTATACTTATGATACTTATGACTCATAGCCCAAGCTTTGTTTGGTTTTCCTTTATATCACTATCTCTATCTCTATAGTTATCAATTTTTATCTATCAATCTCTTTCTCTATATATATATATATTTAAACACACACACACACACACACACACACACACACATATAAATTTCACTCTGTGAAGAGACAGCAGGACTTTCTCATAGCTGCTCCACAGTCAACTGCTACACATCAAATAAAATGGTATGAGCTTTTCCCCTGCAGCTCCCCAGCTGTTCTTTGATTGTTTTGAATTGAAGTATCTACTGCCAGGAGAGGAGCTCTTAACCTACATCCTCTGTCATCCTACATTGAGAATTGTATCTTCTTTGTCTAAGAAACTGGTGCAGTGGATAGAGCACTGGTCTTGGAGTCCAGAGGACAGGAGTTGAATCCAGTCTCAGGTATTTACTAGCTTTGTAACCTTGGGTAAGTCACTTAATCCTGATGGCCTTGCATCCAGGGCCATCTCCGGCCATCCTAATTCTTATCTGGCAGCTGGATTCAAGATGACTCTGGAGGAGAAAGTGAGACTGGTGATTTAACACAGCTCCTCTCACTCAAATCCAAATCATGTGCTTGTCAACAACATCACCTCCCTGATGTTGTGGTCTTCTTCAAAAATGAAGAGCAAACATCATCATCATCATCATCATTATTATTATTATTATTATTATTATTATTATTAATGAGTTGGAGGTGATTCAGTAGTGGTATTTAAGTCAAAAGTAAATACCCATCAAACAAGGAGATTGGCCCTAGAGCTGGATTTCTCCATGTGGCTAGCTGAAGGTCACTACTCAGTAAATTATTAATAAATGTGCTTTTTTTTAAACCTAATTTGACTTTGCTCTTTCTTAACCCCCCCCCCCCCAAATCCTTATGTTGCAGAAATTTCTTATATACTTCCTCAACATAAAGCAGTGGCAGGGTACAATCCACTAGGCAAGAGAAATCATTTGGTCTGGGGTAGACAAGGCAACCTGCAGGCAGGACTCAAAATTCAATAAATCTAGGAACTTTTTAGAATTAGGATTTTTAAGTTGATAATTTTCTATGGCAAATGAATGATGTTATAAATATCCAATGGCCATTGGCAGAAAAAAAGATTCCTGATCCCTGATATAAAGGAAGAGTGTAGTATAGGGAGAAGTAGAATGTTAGGAAGTTAATGTCACATGAAGAATACTTGCTGGGCTCATGTCTCTTTCTCAGAGTTTCCCTTGATATTGTCTTGATACTTCATTTCTCAGAGAGTCAATCCTTACTGTTAACTGCCATAGATTAGTGCTCCAATTCTATTTATTTAACGAATTGTTGGCAATTAGCAAAAGCAGAAACAATTCCCCAAATTCCTGGGAGCATGCTGTTTCTCATATTCCCTCAGTCCTTGTGGAGAGTGGACTCTAATTTAAAGCAATTTTAACATAGCATTGGTTCTATTAAGTTCACATTCAAATGTGGCATTGCTATTGGTTGAGTCCTTGTTTCAGTTGCTACTAGTTGATGAAGGTTTTTCCTAAGGGCTTCAAAGTTGGGAAACAGCAGTTATACACTTATTTGAAAGAAATTTAAATGAAAGCAGGAATAAATTTTTGCCTTTATGCATGTTAGTGTTCTTGTGTCAAAAATCAACCCAACCCAAGGGATACCTATGTCTTTTATGACTGAAAAAAACCCAAACCAAACCTAACAACAATAACAAACTTAGGACTTTGAGCCAAGAGACCTAGATTTAAGTGCTCTAGGGAAAGTCACTTCACCTTTCTAAGTCTCAGTTCATTCATCTGCAAAATGTGAGAGGTCGACCTGTTACTAAGGTTACTCTTAGTTTCAAATCTTGTGATGTCTTCCACAATAAACTAAGGAGTGATGCCTCTGCTTCAGAGGCTTTATGAAATAGTACTGAAATATATAATGATGTGTAACTATGCCATCCAAAAGGAAAGGACATGCCCTAATTTAATAAAAGTAGGAAACTGGAGCATTACCTAAGATGCAAATTTTTTGGTCATTAGATCAATTCCCCCATTAAAATTTCATTCCAATACCTCATCCTAGAATGACCTTGCATCCCTGCTACTTCTGCTCTGGGACTATGGCTAAGTCAATTGATTTCTTTGAGCATTATACAAAGGCTACTCAATACTAAATGAATCAGAAAGGATTTATTTTTGTTTATTATTATTGTTGTTGTGAGTACATTTGTACTATAAACCAAATATTGTGCTAAGTTCTGGGGATACAAATGTAGACAGCATACCATGATTATAAGAAAGTTAGGTGTGATGGTAATAATTAGTGGTAGTTATCATCATCACAGCAGTATTTTTGATGACAATGCCAGTTCATTTTGAAAACTCTGGCAGGATTTCTAAAGTTTGAAAGGTATCATATATGAAACTTGACATGGATTGTAAGTTTGTCCTCTAAAATCATCTGATTCTGAGTTAAGTTCCAAGTTATGAGAAGCTCTTTCCACAAGGGTTGACTAGGAGATGATTATTATTTTTTGACTCTGTTGATTAATGGAAATGTCTTCTATGATAAGTGAAGGTTTCCCTTCATGCCAGAGGGAATATTCACCAAATTACAGATTCTTCAAATAATGAAAAATTGATCCTACATCAATAAACTAAATTGTTATTGGGTTAAAAATTAAAATTAGAACTGTGTGAGAACATCTAAAAATCAAAATGATTAGTTAAACAGAAACAAAACAAAAACCTAGTTTGTGTGCTGTAAATTTCATTTTGGGGATCTGAGGTAGTTTAACCATCCTCACAGTATCTGCTGAATAATTGATATTGGCACTAATATTTTTCTACTTTATGATTTATGAGTGTTATTAAATTCTCCTTTTCTCCCGGAAGTCTCATTTCCTCAATTTAAGAAGCAATATATGAGTTACAGCAAAATGTTGCTTTTTATAACATACCATTTTAATGGAAAGTTTGCACTATTTAATGAATGTGATGGGTGAAAATTTAGAGGTCCTGATGACAGAATTCTTACTTTCCTTCAAGATTTATGATGTTATCCCTTCTACCAGGCCATCTCAGAATCTTCTGCTTGTTAATGCTATCTCCCTTTTCAAATTATCTTAGATATATTGTATTCCTCCCACTTATACCTCTGCATCAGTAAAATATCTGTGTAAGTGTTGCTATGTGTTGTATCCCTATGGTCTATCACAGAACTTAGTTCAAGTTTTACAACTGTTTGATAACTTGAAGTGAATTGAAATGTCTGGCAATGGCACGAACTTAGAACTTTAATACCTTTCTTTCAGTCAAAACACCTTTTAAAGATCAAAGCTTCCAGAAGTCACTTGTTGAATTTTCTGTTTAACGAGCTTCACCAATTTCATATTGTCTTTCTCTTCTACTCTCATGTGACAGGTGTCTGAGCAACATGTTAGTTTTTCTTTTTCTTGGCATGACTTTGTCTTGCTACAATTTCTCTAGGCTTCCTGTTCTAAATAGTGCTATATTTTTCCCCTTATGATTTCAATTTTGTCCACCACGAAAATTGGAATTGTCTTGGCATTTTTCCTTGAATCTTTTTGATAACCATGCAACTAGAAGATGAGAGCTCAGTCAGTCTAATCCTTGTTTTATAGACTAGAAAACTTAGCTAAGAAATTGACTTTTCTGCCTTCATTTCCCCTGATTACTTTTGAGGCAAATTGAAATTTTGTTATGTTTTTCACAGAAGCATTATTAAAAATAATAAAATCACTCTGATTCTACTTCATCACATGCATACTTGCAAAAATATATGTATACATACACATGCACATGTATAAACAAATATATATATATGTTTATCAATTTTAAACCTTAAAAATATAGGGTTAAAATAAAATGACATAAAATATAGGTAAGACATGGAGTTTTATTCTCTGGGATTTACCATAAATCCCAGAGAATAAATAGTTGGAGGCTATCTAAGATGACCACCATGAGCAGAGGGAGACCAGGATATTTATACTGAAGCAAGGAGGGGCAGGACAGAACTAGAATATATATATAAACAATAATAGATTAAACCTTTAAACCTCCCCAGAAGCCATTCTATTATCATCATAGAGTGTCATCCTTACATCCTTATACAATTATTATCTTGACTTAGGGAGGACACATTCTTTCAATTAAATTACAAGATGGGCAGGACAAGGACTTGTTTTTTTTTTTGGTTTTTGTTTTTAGGTTTTTGCAGGGCAAATGGGGTTAAGTGGCTTGCCCAAGGCCACACAGCTAGGTAATTATTAAGTGTCTGAGACCAGATTTGAACCCAGGTCCTCCTGACTCCAGGGCTGGTGCTTTATCCACTATGCCACCTGGCCGCCCCGCAAGTGTTCCTTTCTAAGACTAAAGGAGAACACATTCCATTTCTTTCAATAGCTAAGAAATCAACCTTCTATCTATCTATCATCTATCTATCTATCTATCTATCTATCTATCTATCTATCTATCTATCTATCATCTATCTGTTTGTCTGTCTGTCTGTCTGTCTGTCTATCTTTCTATATATCTATCTGACATCAGCTGGCAAGATGAACAGAGCACTGGACCTGGAGTCAGGAAGACCCAAGTTTAAGTCCAGCTTTAGAGACATTCTAGTAGGGTGACCCTGGCAAGTAATTTACACCATTTGACTCAAATCTTTACCTGCAAAATGAATTAGAGAAGAAAATGGGAAATTATTCCCATATCCTTGCCAAAAAACCCTAAATGGGTTCATGACAAATCAGACATATTTGAAATTATTGAACAATATCTGTCTCATTGCTTATTTATTTATTTATCTATTTATCTATTTATTTATTTTTAGGTGTTTGCAAGGAAAATGGGGTTAAGTGGCTTGCCCAAGGCCACATAGCTAGGTAATTATTAAGTGTCTGAGATCAGATTTGAACCCAGGTACTCCTGACTGCAAGGCCGGTGCTTTATCCACTATGCCACCTAACCGCCCCATCATCGCTCATTTATTAATATATCTCTCATTTGTTTCTCTATCCATCTATCCCCATTATTTTTATGGGTACAGTTTATAAAAATGGGATTTTGCTCTATTTTAAATCACCATAAATCCAGGGCAGTAGCAGGGTAATATATAGAATTTGTTTATGCATAGGTTGATACTTCCAGAGCACACATTAAGAAATTTAATCTCTTTATAAAAGAAGAAACTGAAGAGCAGAGAAGTTAAGTGATGTTCAAAATCATATAGCTAATTAATGGCATAACTAGGAAAAGAAGCCAGATTGCCTCAATAGACCTTTCCTCAGGCTCTCCAGCTTCTGAACTGACAGTACATTTTAATTATCCCATGCTGCTATTACTTCTCACAGATTTTTGCTCTGCATAGCAGTCATTTGTGTATAGAGAAATATAAATACATGGGATATGGATACGTTATTAAGACTGACTTGCACATATTGTGTCACATTTTAAAGGCAAAAGCATCTACATATTCTTGAAATTATTTTCAACAAGATTACAAGTACATTTTCCCCCAAAATGTTTTCTAGATCAAAACCAGAAAGCTCAATACAACATGAAAATGCCATATTCTTGTTGCCCAAGACTGTGTGGTTATAATTTCTTTAGACAAAGCATATCTTCTTTCCAGCTTCTAATTCATACATTGGGAAATTTTCAATCTCTTGTTGGATATGTGTATTTTATTCCTATTGTTTTGTTTTGTTTGGCAATGGGGGTAAATGACTTGCCCAAGATCACAAAGCTAGGTAATTATTGTGTCTAAGGTGGGATTTGAACTCAGGTCCTTCTGGCTTTAGGACCAGTGTCTATCCACTCCCTAGTGGATAGTGGTATTTAAAACAATAGTAAACACACATCAAGCAAGGAGATTGGCCCTAGGGCTGGATTTCTCCATGTGGCTAGCTGAAGGTCACTACTTAGCAAATTAGCAATAATTGTGCTTTTTTTAAAACCTTATTTGGTTTTGCTATTTCTTAAACTCCCCAAATCCCTATGTTGCAGAAGTTTCTTATATACTTCCACAACATAAAGCAGTGGCAGGGTACAATCCACTAGGCAAGTGAAATCATTTGGTCTGGGGTAGCCAAGGCAACCTGCATGCAGGACTCAAAATTCAATAAATCTAGGAGCTTTTTAGAATTAGGATTTTTAAGTTGATAATTTTGTATGGCCAATGAATGATGTTATAAATGTCCAATGGCCTCACCCCTGATATAAAGGAAGAGTGTAGTATAGGGAGAAGTAGAATTTTAGAAAGTTAATATCACAGAAAGAACACTTTCTGGCCTCATGTCTCTTTCTCAAAGTTTCCCTTGATGATATTGTCTTGATACCTCATTCCTCAGAGAGTCAATCCTTATTGTTAACTGGCATAGACTAGTGATCCAATTCTATTTATTTATTTAACTAACTGTTTAATTAACAAAAGCAGAAATAAGTCCTTGTGGAGAGTAGACTAATTTAAAGCAATTTTAACATGGCATTGGTTCCACTAACTTCACATTCAAATGTGGCATTGCTACTGTCTGAGTCCTTGTTTCAGCTGCTACTAGTTGATGAAAGTTTTTCCTAAGGACTTCAGAGTTGGAAAACAACAGCTATACACTTATCTAGAAGAAATTTGAATTAAAGCAGAAGCAAATTTTTGCCTTTATGTATGTTATTGCTCTTGTGCCCAAATCACCAAAAGGTACCTATCTCTTATATGATTGAAAAAGCCAAACCAAAACTAACAATAATAAATTTAAGACTTTGAGCTGCCCTTATCTTATTCCTTATATAGAATAACCTTCTATCTCTTAAACAGGATTATTATTCATGTTTCCTCCTCCAGATGGCATATTTACTAGTAGACTTCAATGAAACTATACAAAAACATACCTATAATATTTCATTATTCTTGCTGTTCAAATATGTCCCTGAATCTGATCCTTAGAAAAAAGATGATAATTATTTCAATAAATTTGAGAACCATTTTATTTTCTACATCATTCATGTACAGAATGTGAACAAAACTATGAAATTCAGTAAAGGTTTCCAGTTTATTAAGTAAGAGAGAATCCATTGACAGATTGTGGGTGGCTGAGATCCAAGATTAGTTGTGAAATAACTAGATACTCTGGTCTCAGTTTGCAGTGGAAGATGCCAGGATTGAGAAAGGGAGGCTTCAGTACAGTTCCAATATATTCATAATGAACCTTAATAATGAGATCAAGAAGGAAGGGACTAGATCATCAAATTAAAAGAGACAATAAGGCTGGAACATTGAGAGGAAGTAAGAAGAGGGCAGAAAAATAGGTGAGTTAAGCTAGGATTGCTCTCACCTTTTCAGAAAGTTAGAAAAGGATCCGGAAAGCAAGACCAGAAGTTGAAAACTTCATCATCATCATCATCATCATCATCATCATCATCACCTATCATTCTCAGCATCCTGGTCCTCCTCCTCAGCAAGAGGCAGTATCAAGTGATTACTGTTTGCAAGGAATGGTCTGAGTATTTGGAATATAATTAAAAGCAAAGGCAGATCCTTATTCCTTAGGAAGCTTACAACAATAGAAACTTTATGGAATTTTCTCCTTGGGTGAGATCTGGGACTCTCTCTCTCTCTCTCTCTCTCTCTCTTCCTGTCTCTCTCTCTGTTTGACTGTCTATCTGTCTGTTAGTCTCTCTGAGTTATCTTGTCCCCAATAGAAAAGTTCTTCCTTCACTTTGAATTGTCTGGTATAATATCCTCATATGTATAATTTCCCCAATTTCTGTTTTTCTATCAGCTTGAATACATGGGTCTCTTTGCTATTTCCTATGTAATATATTTATTATGGAATTGACATTTAGTAGGAAGAGAACTGAATCTTGCATATATATATATATATATATATGTATAAAAACTTTTTCATTCATTTTATGTGAATATAAATATCTATATTTATTTAGTTTTTTAAAGTATACATTAAGGAATTTTAACATATACCTTCACAATAATAATATTTGTCCTTCATTTTCGAGGAAAACCACATTAGGGAGGTGATGCCATGACAAGCATATGAATTGGATTTGAGTGTGGGGGGATTGCTAAGTCACCAGCTTCACTTTCTCCTCCAGAGCCATCTGGGTCCAGTGAACAGATATGAATTGGGACAACAGGAGAAGGTCCTGGATGCGAGGCAAGGAGGGTTAAATGATTTGCCCAAGGTCACACAGCTATTAAGTGGCAAGTGTCTGAGGCTGTATTCGAACTCCCATCCTCCTGAATCCAAGGCCAGTGCTCTATATACTGTGCCACCTAGCTTCCTATATCATATATTTTCAAGGTATACATTTAATGCTTACCATTAATGCATTCATTAATGTATATTATGTATACATTAATGTGTATATTTTTTTGCTCAATCACTTCAATCATGTCTTGGAGTGTTTTGTCTTTCTTTTTCTAGTTCATTAAAAAAAAGAAAAATAGATGAAGGATTGAGGCAAACAGGGTTGAGTGAGCTGTTCAGAATATCACAGCTGGTAAATGTCTGAGACTGGATTTGAAGTCATGTCTTCCTGACTGCAGGCCTGGCAATCTATCCACTGTGCCAGCTAACTGTTCCTAACATATATAAATATATATATATATGTATATATGTATATATGTATATATGTATATATGTATATATATGTATATATATATTCACTCCTTTATATCCGTCCATCCATCCATCCATCCATCCATCCATCCATCCATCCATCCATCCATATATATTCATTGCAGTCATTTTGTGAGGAATAGAAACTAGGATACACACACACTAAATATATATATATATATATATATGTATATAAATGTATGTATATGTAATGTATGTGTATATTTATATATGTACATTTTATTTATTCTTTCTTTAATTATTATTTACTAAGTTACTAAGTTCTGGCCAAGAATTGACTAGCCCTTTCAATCCACATCAGTGTGACTTTCATTGCATGGTCAATGAATGTTAAAAACAGTAAAGACTTCTAGGGTTCTTGTTGTTTATGTACAGATAACTTAAAATGGATGTAAATAGAAATTGTTTTCTGTGTATTGAGATAGGTTCAAATGAAATCGCAGTAAATGACTATGCAATCTACTATTTGACGAACCCAAAGACATCATCTTCTGGGATAAGAACTCACTATTTGAAAAAAACATTTTGAGAAAACTGGAAAATAGTATGGCAAAAACTAGGCATAGAGCTGCATCTCACACACTATTCCAAAATAAGGTCAAAATGGGTACAGAATTTAGACATAAAGAATGACACCATAGATAAATTAACAGACCAAGAAATTATCTATCAGATTAGATCTATGAAAAGGGGATGAATTTATGACCAAGTACAAAATAGAATACATTATAAATTGTAAGATGAATGATTTTGACTATATTAAATTTAAAAAAAAGTTTTTTCACTAATAAAATGAATACTGCCAAAATTAGAAGGAAAGTAGAAAGCTGGAAAACAATTTTCACAATTTGGAGTTCTGATAAAGGTCTCATTTCTAAAATATATAGAGAACTGCATCAAATTTATAAGGTTACAAATCATTCTCCAATTGATAAATGGTCAAAGGATGTGAACATCTACTTTTCATATGAAAAAATGTTCCAAGTCATTTTTGATTAGAAAAATGCAAATTAAAGCAAAAATGAGGTATCACCTCACACCTATCACCTAGGCCAAGATGAGAAAAAGGGAAAATGATCAATGTTGGAGACGTTGTGGGAGGACTGGGATATTAAAGCATTCTTAGTGGAGTTGTGAATGGATCCAACCATTCTGGAGAGCAATATGGAACTCTGCCCAAAGAAGAATATAACTGTTCATACTCTTTTATCCAGGAATTCCTATTCTAGTTCTATATCCAGAACAAATTATAAAAAATGGAAAATGTCCCACATGTTCCAAAATATTCATGGCAGTTTTTGTAGTGGCAAAGAAGTGAAAATTGAAGGGATCTCCATCAATTGGTGAATGACTAAACAAGTTATGGTATATGAATACTATGGCATATTATTTTTCTATAAGAAATTATATATATATAGTTGGATTCTAGAGAAGCATGAAATGACTTACAGAATCTAATGCTGAGGAAAATGAGCAGAACCAAGAGAACAATGTACACAATAACAACAACATTGTGAGAGGATCAACCTTGATGGAAACAGCTCCTCTCAGCAGTTCAGAGATAGGACTATAGTATCCCCATCCAGAGGAAGAAAAACAAAACAAAACAAAATAAAAACCAACCCTTCCAAATCTGATGGATATTTTATAAAAAAAAAAATCTCTTTGTATCTCTTTCCTTTAATCCTAATTCTTCATACCAAAAATGACTAATATGTAAACATGTTTATCAAAAAATGCTACCCTGACTATTCACCACTGAGGGGAGGGGGTGGGAAGGGAGGGTGGTAGGAAATTTTGTAACTTAAAAATAGACATATGTACAGGCTGAAAAAAATAAATGAATTTTTTTTAAAAAAATAGGAAAAAAAGGAAATAGTTTTCTGTTCTTTTTCAAAGAATCTTCCTCATTCAACCTGATATCTTAATGATGTCTCATTTCTTGCCCAGCTCTTAGTTTTTGAATGGGTGTTGCCTATAAACCTGGGAAAGACCTCATTTTAAAATGACCCAGGTCACCAAGTACATTCTGTACCATCACCAGTCATTTTGATTTTTGTTTTTGCCATGAACTCCGATGACTCTGGAAGAGAGAGCAAGACTGATGACTTTGTATAACTCTGTCTCACTCAAATCTAATTCACATGCTAGTCAAGATATCACTCTCAGGATATTGTTGGTCTTGTTTGAGAATGAAGGACAAACAAGTCACCACTACAGCTAGTCCAAGTACTGGTGTCAGAGTAAAGCAATATTAATATGATAGTCAGTCTAGAGCTAGAAGAATTCTTTGAAACTATGTAATCTGCCCCTCAGCCCATTTTCTTTTTTACTCATGAGGACCCAAAGACTCAAATAAGAGAAACATCTTGTTCAAAGTCATTTAATATGTAAGAGTTAGAGGTTCTCTTACTGCAGAGGATAGGGATCTTTTTCACTGGACAGAGCAGAATATGGAAGGCAGTTAATTGTTTCAGTGATAAGACCTGCCTACCTCCTTCTGAAGCAGTAACTTCAGTCTACCAGGCATTTTCTTTTGCTGGGGAAGCTGCGTGGTATGTGAAATAATAGAAGTAGAGCCATCACCAACATTTTCCATTGAACATAATAGCATGGAAACTGGAAGGAGAAATAAAATACAAGAGTACAGGAGAGTGCATGCCCCACTCCTATAGTGGTATCCTCAGATTATTGGCTTTGTTTCTCTATTTTTTTTGCTTCAGAAGCACCCAAAGTCAAACAATTTTGCTGTTGAGATATGAGACAAATTATACAGTTGTCCTGGAAACCCAGCAAAGTTCATTAAATGACTCAACAATCCAAGGTCAATCCAACCAGAGTTTTTTGGCCTCCTGGTATGCTGTTCATTTTGCTTTTGATTTACACAATGCATTGCCTTTCACTGGTAAGTGCAATTAAAATTTCAAGCGGAGCAGCCAGCCAACTCTTTCAAGCTTCTTTCTTTCTAATGGCCTCAGATCCCTTGCCCCCATGTATGTGCTGAATCCAATCATTGCCTTTCTGGACTCCAATTTTATGGTTACAAAATCAAGAAGCAAAAACACTCCCTAAAATTCCTATCATTATGGAAATCAAAGAGCTTTTACTTTTAAACCTTTTTTGAAGAATTTCACCCCTTATGTTCTCAGTGCAATATTCAGCAGGATTATTTTGATGAAGAGGGAACAAATTGAAAAAATTTTAAAATGAAGTTTAAAAAGTTTTTGGAAAATATTTTTAGGGTGTTCTACTTTCAGGTTCAAATGATGAATTCATGAAAGTACCAGCTCTGACTCACATGTATTTAGGGACAAAAAAGGTTTATTTAAATATTTCTGGGGTCAGCAAAAGCTAAGGGAAAGAAATATTAGCAGCAGCTACATTAGCAGCCACCATGAGGGAATAAGCAGTAAGGAAAGATAATATGTGCATGAGAGTTTATTTGGGGGAATCATGCTCCCCAAGAGTGGGTAAGCTTCACAAAGGAAGACTAGCAAGTCAACTGAGTAGAGGGTGAACTTTTTAAAGGGTCAGGAAGATAAGGTAATTATGTAGATAAGAGAGTAGTAGCTTTGAGAGTCAGAAGGGGTAATGAAGAATATATAAATGGAGGGGCACTAGTTCAAACACTTAATTCTTTCAGCTAGGATAGAGACCATAGTTTTGTTTATTGGGGCAAGTCTTATGCCTGGGGGCAGGGATTTACCTGGAGGGAGTCTCTTTGTCAGGGGGGAGAAAGAAGATTGACAAAATGTTTGTTGATCCCATTTTGATAACTGGGACAACTAGATGTATAGGGTTCAGAGAGGAGGGAACAGATTAATTATAGAACATATTTCTCTATCCTCTATTTCCTCTTCTACCATTTCTTAGGTTCATATTTTTAGACCTGAAGAAACCTTAGGGGCCATCAAATGCAAACTCCTTGTTTTACAGATATGAAAATTGAGGCACATAGAAGAAGTAGTTGTGCCATGCACTAGTCAGTAAAGACAGATTTATTAAGTTCCTATTCTATACCACTTCTAAGTAAGGGGATACTAAGAAAGAATAAAGATAATACCTGCTCTAGAAGAGTACCCCCTCTAATTGGAGAGACAACATGCAAACAACTGTCTACAAACAAATTATATACTGGATAATTAAGATAATGATGATGATATTTGTTTTTCATTTTGGAAGAAGATCATGAAATCAGGGAGGTGATGCCATATGAAGCACATGAATTGTATTTTAAAGAGGGGGTGCTGGACTAAGTCACCAACCTCATTTTTTGCTTTGCAGTCATTGGCGGTGATGGTAGAGACTGTTCACTAGCTGCGTGACATAGTGTAATTTGAAATAATAAACAGAAGGGAAAATACTAGAATTAAAGGGGTCAGGAGTGGTTTCCTATGGAAACTGAGGTGTTTTTTTTTTATCTTAGCACTTGAAAGAAATTAGGAAAGACAAGAGGCAGATATGAGAAAGTAAAGCATTCCAGGAATGGTAAGCAGTCAGTGAGAAGTAGAAAATAGTCGAGGAGCTTAGAAGTTGGTAAAGTAGGAAATATTTTAATATATCTATATTAAAGGTGCTGACGGTATCTTTTTTTTTTAAAGTTTTTACAAGGCAGTGGGGTTAAGTGATTTCATGCAGCGAGGTAATTATTATGTATCTGAAACTGGATTTGAATTCAGATCTTCCTGATTCCAGGGCTGATGCTCCATCCACTGTGCCACTTAGCTGCCCTACAGGAGGTTTCATAGAGAAAGTGGCACCTACTTTTGATCTTGAAGAAAAGGGTTTCAACAGATGATAATATAAATAGAGACTGGAGAGGAAGTCTATTCTAGACAAGAGGATCAGGGTAAGCAAAATCATCTCATCACCAAGCAGTTTTACTCAACTTTGGATACTTAAAACCTCATTCTCTTCTATTTTGTCATAGAAGGGCAGGAAAATAGACCATTGGGGCGGCTAGGTTGCGCAGTGGATAAAACACCAGCTCTGGAGTCAGGAGTACCTGGGTTCAAATCCGGTCTCAGACACTTAATAATTACCTAGCTGTGTGGCCTTGGGCAAGCCACTTAACCCTATCTACCTTGCAAAAACCTTAAAAAAAAAGTAGACTATTAAATTCCTCCCGAAGCTTTCCTTTAGAGAAGGCAGAATCTAGACTTCCCAGACTACTCCATTTTCATTCTGCAGATCTGTTTGGTTTGAGCTCCACAAGTCTGGTGTTTCCCATTTCTTCAATCCCCTTCTAGCTTTCTTTTGTGTATTGAGAAAAGTGCCCGTCACTTTTTTAATTTTCATCCCCAATATTTAGCCCATTGTAGTTGCTTAATAAACATTTATTAAATAGAATTGAAAATTTTAGAGAGTGACAAGTAAAGAGACCCAAAGACAACCTTGGAGGACCTCTATTTAGTACAGGAAAAAGGAAGGGCTACAAGCAAAGGTAGAGGAAAAACCATGTCAATGCCATGTTATGGAAGTGAAGGGAAGAGAGAGTATTAAGGAGAGCTGGACAGGTATCATTCATATCTATAAAGAGCTCAAGGATGATGAAGAATAAAGACATTATTATTGGGTTTTGTGATGGGTGGCTTCAAATAATGAGAAGTGATGTGACTTCAAATACAAAAGTGTCAAAGATTTTGGAAACTTCCTTGTATTATTTTTTTTCCCAAATGCAAGAAGACTAACTATAATTACAGTTATAACTCTAAACTTAGTTATAACTATAAACTTCTTAAAGTTTTCATAGATTTGCTCAGTTGGGTAAGAATTCTCAATGATTTCATGCTTCTGGATCTAGTCAATTGTCCTTATGCAAGCAAAAGGAAGCTAAAACTTAAAAAAACTCACGTTAATGAATGTGTCATTTTATATGGAGAATACTACACAGAAATATGTGTTAACGAAAGTACCATTGAAATGATTCTGTATATGACTTCCACCACAGCTTGATGTGGTGGAATACTGACTATAGTGTCGGACCAGGAGATTAGAAAATCTCAAATCTGACTTTCAGACTTTTACCAGTTATGGGACCCTGGACAAATTACTTAAGCTCTGTCTGCCTCAGTTTCCTCATATGTAAATTGGAATAATAGTAACATCTCACTCCCAGAGTTACTGTGAGAATAAAATGAGATAATAGTTGTAAAGTACTCTGGAAACCATAAAGAACTATTATTTCATTTTCATATTAATATTGACTTCTTGAAGTACTTTTTTTCTGTCTTGAATGCCTTGTATCCAGCAGAGTACTTAATACAAAAGGGACTTAAATATGAAATAAATTGACAATCTCTCCACATTCTCCCCCCCCCCCCTTCCCTCCCACCCCCCTGCCAGTTCTGACAAGCTTCCAAAAATCATTTGGTCTGATCTTCTAATCAACCTCATTTTCTCCCACTCCTTCCTTTGTCACCAGTAAATTTACACATCTGGCTGCACTAAGAACACTATTAACCTTTCCTGACTCTTTAGATTGTCATATACTTCCATGAAAACTTCTAAAAGAGAAACATAAAATAACAACATGATGCTAATATAGCAATAATAATATTGAATAGAAATTGCTTCATTGCATTTGGATCTTTTGTATGATTTACTAATATAAGTTTATAGAATCCACTGTGAATTAGAAATAATTATTGAATTTATCGCAGAAATTTGTTCAGATCCATTGTCTCTCTTATTTGCAATACTTCTCTAATGTCTTTATCATAACCAAATTTCCTATAAAGAACAAAAATTCATTGTAGTCTATCAAAATATTGGAAACTTGAAGTTAGTAAAATGAGGTTCAAATTCTATCATTTACATTTGTCTGTGAATAAGGGCAAGTCACTTTACCTTTCTGACTCTCAAATTCTTGATTTAACAAGTAGGAATTATAGAGACATTTATTTAGAATTGGAATGGACCTTTGAAATCATATGGTATGTCATTTTATTTTGCAAATAAAGAAACTGAGGCCTCAAGAAATGAAGTCCAGTGTTTTTTCCAATATTGTACCTTTCCCAATAATAGTTATAATCAAAGGACTAACCTGGAAAAATGCTTTTAAAGCTGAAAGTACTGTGTATATGTGAATTATTATTATTTATTATTATTAATAATAAATTAATCAACTATTTTTCACTATTTAGTCTGGACCTTTGATTCTATTAGTGTAGGGAGCTTCCAGGGAGGAACCCCCCCCCCCCACAACCCACAAGAGCAGACTGATAAATATTCTTTAGAGTATTAAATAAATGACTGCATCCACAAAGATGATATATATCCTGATTTGAAAATAGTTCTTGCTGATTCTGGGGTTGATTCTCTATCAACTATGCATGACTTCTATTTTCTCTTTAGTACAGTTATTAGTATAGAAATACAAATTAAATCATTCAGGAAAAAACAGAACTTTCTTTCATTTCCAATTTATATTATTGACTCATCATGTTACCTTAGATTATTGTTGAATTTTTATTTTACTTTGAATTGTGTAGACAGCACCGTAATAAGACTGCTTGGTCTGGGCATCTCTCTGGGAACTGATTGGCATGTAATAATACTTAATTTCAAGGACCATTGCTTAACTGGAACAATGAGTCCACCTAATTGGGACACCTTGAAATGACTGAATGGTACCTGGGCCTAATGTTTCTGGCATTGTTTTTTTGGTCTTTGTTTGATCCCTCTGCATAGCAGTCCATATTCTTCTGAATATAATCTGTGCAATAACTTTGTAACATGCCTTGCTCTCATATTCTATGATTGTGAATAACCCAGATGCTCAACTGTCCTAAATCAAAAGAAGATCTTTGGCCTCAGGATCATGGAGAGTCTTTTCAGCACAGTAATTCCATTATATTATCCCATGTGCAGTCAGCTTTCTATATCTCTGGAGTTCTATCACAGTGACATTTCTTGAATCGCTTCTCTTTTGTTGTAATTTTTTAGTTATCCTCCTCTGCCTTTGAGATAATTGGTCACGCAACACAATAGGGATAGTAATGGATCTCATGACAATGCAACACTATGAGTGAAAAAGAAATTGAGCAAAAGAAAGTGCATCTGGATTTGTTTTTCCTCACCAGTGATTTCAGAGTGGTAACATGGTTTGAATAGGACACTAGAGTAGGAACAGAAGACCTGGAGCTGGGTTCAAATTCTACCTCAGATATTATGTGATCCTTTGCAAATGCCTCAGTTTTCTCATTTGGGTGTGATGGCTATAATTCAAAATTGATGAGCCCAAGTTGTTTAACTTCTCTGAGTCTCAGTTTCATCATCTTCATAATGAAGTTAATATCTTTTGTCCATCCCTTACAGGGAAATCATAAGGCTCACATGGGATCATATGAATTAAACACTTTGTTGCATTACAATTTTGAGAGAGTACATGACTCACTTTCCATTTGGACTTATTTATTCTCCTTCTACATTTAATGTTGAGATCTCATTATATTTTTAATTTCATTTTTAATCTGTTTCATTTTTTTCTGGTCACCAAAGGCAAAATAAAATATAGCAAACAATATAAAAAGAAATGATAAAACAGATGGTCTCGGTTTCATCCACTGTTGTAAAAAACTGTTTATCTTGGATAAGAGACACCTGTGACTGTATCTAAATGCTATCTCAAACCTTGCTTCCTTGAATCAAATGGACTTTTTGATTTTTTTTTATTGTAGCAAAGTAAAGGTATTTAGTTATCTAGTCTTCTGTCCTGTCTTTGTAAAGGAATATTTTCTTATTCTGAGAAGTGGATTTAGCTGTATGAAGCACATTATCTCACAAATCTATCTCTTTTATTTGAATGATACCACCTTTCTCTAGTTCTGTTTTTTCCTTTTAATTTTTTTAATTTAAGGCAATGGGGTTAAGTGACTTGCCCAAGGTCACACAGCTAGGTAATTATTAAGTGTCTGAATCTGGATTTGAACTCAGGTCTTCCTGATTGTAGGGCTGGTGCTCTATCCACACTATGCCACCTAGCTGCCCCTTCTAGTTCTGTCTTTTGTAGAAGGTTTTACTATTCTATCTCAAGTTATGACACAATGCTACCACATTCCTGCATACTCAAGTGAAATTAAAAGGTTATATACATCCAATTTGAACCTAAAGAAGCAGAAAATGCTACAATTCTGAGCACTTTTCCTCAGAAAGCCAATATCAATTTTCTCTTCAGTTTTCTATTCAAGTTTTTGAATCCTAAAACAGTGGATCCATTTGGTGGGTGAAGTATTCCATGATATTTTAGAAACCAACAAGAAAGTCTTCAACATCAGTTTGGGAGCCTTTGTGGCTAAGTCTTTTCTCTCACTATCTTCTTAGGTAACTGAGTGGTACAGTGAAAATCTAATCTGACACTAGTGGTGTGACCTTGGATAAATCACTTAATTTCTGCCTCAGTTTCCCCAACAATAAAAATGGGAATAACACTTCCACTTATCTCTCAAGATTGTTGTGTGAAACAAATGAGATATTTGTAAAGTGCTTAGCACAGTGCCAGAAAGTACTTTGGAAAACTATTATTAATATTATTATTGTAGTTATTATTCGCTTATTCTAAGTTTACTTCATGACTTTCTCTTAACCCATTGTATTCATTGTATTTGGAATTTCCTTCTATTTACTGTATTTCTAGTTTCTATTTCTGAACTGGTATGTTATACCAGGACCAGATTTTGTTCCCTCCTGTACACTTGAATGAACTGGGTAGGACATTTTTTTGGTCCTGTTCACAGTGAGATTTAAATGCCACTGTTATTGTATTTCTGAATCATGCGGCTAGGATGAAGTCCTCCCTTATGTTAGAATTTCTGACTTCTGGGACCCTCTCCTGATGGCCAGTGCATTTTTTTTTGGCTTTCACTTTGCTCTATTTCCTTCTCCTTGTATAAACTCTGCCGGCATCTGCTAGCATCTGCTGACATGTTTCATCTCCTGCTGTCATTCTGGCAGGCTGCTGCAGGATGTTAGAAATTGTGCTGATTGCAGGTTTCCTATAAAACCCCAGATGCTGTAGCTGCCCAGTTACTGTTCCGGCTCCATCTTTAGTTGTATCTCTGGCATGGGCTTCCCAAAAATTTTGGATTAAGTGACTTCAGGTCTCTTATGGATGAATTCATTCCATTCACATCCACAGTTATGATTCTATATCGATCCGATTCCCCCCCCCCATATTCTCTGTCTCTCTGTCTCTGTCTTTCTCTGTCTCTGACTCTTTCTTTATCTTTCTCTGTCTCTGTATCTCTGTTTCTCTGTCTGTCTATCTGTCTTTCCACTTTATTTAGCCATCTTGATTCTGCTCCTTCTCTCTAGGAAAGTTCTAAACATGCACCATAAAGAAGAAAGGAAACTAATATGAAACAACAATGACCACTTCCATCTGGTCTCAGACTGTTCAAGAAGACTGTGATGCCTCATTGACTACAAATACCTCTAGGCTTCTGGTCCTGTTTTGTGCTACACCATCTATAGAAAGCCTTTTCTAATGTTCTTATTTCTAGTGTTTTCCCTCTATTGGTTATGTCCTACTTATCCTTTACAAAGTTTCTTTGTATATAATCATTTGCTTGCTGTTAAAATAAGCATTTTGGTATTTGTAATTGTTATTTGCCTTTTATCCTTAGTATGGTGTCTGACACATAATAAGAATTTAAGGAAAGTTAGTTTACTGATGCTATGGTCCCAGTTGGGCTCTGATGATGCTGATTTTGTCTCCTGTTAGAGTTTTTGTGCAGGCTTTGGGAGATCTGTTGTTCAATGCCCACCCATCTCTCCCCATTCTGTGACCTATTAGACTTCTCTTTGTTACCTACTGCTTCAAGAGGCAAGGACCAAGCTTTCATGACTTTACTCCCAAGTTGTTTGGCTTTCTTCATTCCTGCCTTGTCTCTGCTCAGAAAAGCTTTGTGTTTCTGGCAGTCTTCTTGAACAGTCTGAGGATGGAGAAGGTCATTGCTTCATATTAGTTTCCTTTCTTCTTTGTGATGCATGTTTAGAACTTTTCTGGAGAAGAGCAGGATCAAAATGGCTAAATAAAGTAGGAAGACAGAGATAGATAGATAGATACATACATACATACATACATACAGACAGACAGACAGACAGAGACAGACAGAGACACAGACACAGATGGACAGAGAGACAGAGGCAGATTCAGAGACTATAGGGAGGAAATGGGATGGAAAGAGATAGTAATCATAATTGTGAATGCGAATAGAATGAATTCATCCATAAGACAAAAATGAATAGCAAAATAGATTAAAAATCGGAATCCTACAAGAAACACATATGAAGTAGAGACCCACTCAGACACAGAGAATAAAGATAAGGAGCTGGAGCAAAATATGCTTAATCTGAAGTTTTAAAAAAAAAAGAAGGGTTAGCAATCATGATCTCAGACAAACAAAAGCAAAAGTAGATCTAATTAATAGAGATAAAGAAGGAAACTACATCTTGCTAAAACTTACTATAGGTAGTGAAGTAAACATATATGTTATAAATTATTTTTTAAAATTTATTTTGTATTGACTTTAAGAAATAAAATAAGCATTTTCATACCAGAGAAGAATGGAAAAATGATTGCATATGAAACTAGAAATCTATTAAATAAAACTTGCTATTCCTTTTTTAATGTTGTAAGAAAGATTTTATTTATTTTGAGTTTTACAATTTTCTCCCTATTCTTGCTTCCCTCCCCCCACTCCCCACAGAAGGTAGTCTGTTAATCTTTACATTGTTTCCATGCTATACATTGATCTAAGTTGAATGAGATGAGAAAGAAGTCATATCCTTAAGAAAAATGAACTATAAGAAATAGTAAAATTACATAATGAGAAAAATTTTTCCCCAAAATTTGAAGGTAATAGTCTTTGGTCTTTGTTCCAACTCCACATTTCTTTCTCTGGATACAGATGGTATTCTCCATTGAAGATAACCCCAAATTGTTCCTGATTGTTGCACTGTTGGAATGAGCAAGTCCATCAAAGTTGATCATCACCCCAATGTTGCTGTTTGGGTGTATAATATTGCTATTCCTTTTAAAGATATATTAAAGTTATCCTGTACATTTCTTTTTTTCTTCCCACATACCATAGAGATGACTACCATTAGACACAATTACACACATACATACACACACATATATGTATAATTATCCTATATGTGTTTCTATTTATCAGTTCCTTCTTTGGAAGCATGTAGCATCTTTTTTTTTTAATAGGTCCTTTTCTGTTGAGTATTTATAAGAGTCAAAAAGACTTAATTGCTCAAAGCTGTATATATAACAGCAATATTATTTAAAAAATTAAAATTCTTTAAGATGTTAAATGATTTTTCACAAAGAAATAGATACTAGTAAGAAGATTATAAAAACATTGGCTAAGTATCACACATTATAACTCAATGGTATTTATACCAGGAATGCAGGACTGGTTCAATATTAGAAAAACTATCAGCATAATTGACCATCTCAGTTAAAAAATCAATAGAAATTACATGATTATATGAATAAATTTAAAAAATTCCTTTAACAATATACAACACACATTCCCAATAAAAATACTAGATAGCACATAAATAAATGGAACTTTCCAGGAAATAATTATTAAAAAAGGAAAACACTAGAATTAGGAATTGAGAATGTTATCCTATAATGATGGCATATTTGACTGGCACTTAAAAGAAGCCAAGGAAGTCATTAAGCAAAGCTGAGAGAGGTGAACATTCTAGGTATAAGGGTCAACCAGACAAAATGATGGAGCTGAGAGCTGAAGGGTCTTGTTTAGGCAACAGCAAAGAAGTCAATGTCACTGAACTGAAGTGTACATGGCAAACACTAAAAAGATTAGAAAGGTGGTGGATTTGAGGGGAAGGAAAGTTATGAAAGGTTTTGAATCCCAAGGAGAGAATTTTATATTTGATCTTGGAGGTAATAGGAACCCAATATAGTTAATGACTCAGGGGAGGGGGATGGAATGGTCAGAGCTATACTTTAGGAAAATAACTTTGGAATTGAATAGAGAATGAATTTTCATTGAGGAGAAATTTGAGGCATTCAAGAACCATTGCAATAACTCAAGCACAAAATGATGAGAATCTATACCAGGGAAGCATCAGAAAAGTGAAGGAGCATGTTGGAGAGATGCTGCAAAGGTGAAGTTAACAGGCCTCGAAAAAAGTCTAGATGGGGCAGGGATATTGAGAGATGTTGAAGATGACCTTGAATTAGGAGAGAGTAAGACAAGGAAATTTAGTGAATTCAGTTTTGTACATGTTGAATTTAAAATATTTATTGTGTAAAATATTTATATGTGTAAGTTGGATACTAAATAAGCCATTTATCCAAGGCAAACATAAATCAGAGAAGCTATATTGATTAGAATATACCAAACAATATATATAAAATGAATAAGCTCTCCTAAGAGAGACACACAGAGAGAGGTGTCATCAAATTCACCCAGAAGGAAATCCTCCAGTCTCTAGTGCAGGAAAACGTCAGAAATCTTTCTTTTCTATCAGAATCTCTCCTTGAAGACAACTTGAAATCCCTTTCCTCTCTTAAGAATGAAGAAAAGAATGCTTTTTTGCTTTCCCAAGCTAAAAGTCAACTCTTCCCCCCTCCCCAAATAGTCATAGAATGCAGAGTAGTCATTCTCTCCACCAAAGAGGAGAGTCATGCAAATTCTAGAGGAAAACACTGACGTATTGATTTCTTGTTTATAGTTTATATTAACTTCATATTTTACATGTACTTGTTTCTTTTCCTTTTTTCTTATTTGTTTATTAAGTTTTTAAAAAAAGTATTATTTTGGTTTTTTCCCAATTATATGCAGATAGTTTATAACATTAGTTTTTTTGTAAGGCTTTTCTACTCCCCTCCTTCTTTCCTCCCTCCTCATGACTGCAAGTAATAGGTTATACATTTACATGTATTTTTTTGATACTCCCTTTGGAAAGTTAGTTTTTTTGCTATTTGAAATTGCTTTATTTACTTTTGCCTCACTATTTAATATAGTAGGTGTTTCATAAATATCTAGTGATTTACCATGTGCCATTGTAGGCAAACTGAAATCTGATAGTTCCTAAGGTCCTAAAGTCACAGTTGAGGGAGTCATTTCATAAAATTCCATTGTCATGTGCCTGTTGTGTGCTGAAAGTCCATCTGCCTCATCTGCAGCAACTCACCTATTTGTCATACCTGCCTGCTCTCCTTTGTTTTGTTTCTTTCAAATTACCTATTGGTAATCCTAGGAGAACTCAGATCTCCCCTGCTTATTCTCAGTTAAAGGTATATCAGACTGCGTCAGTTCAAAGACCTCCTTGGAAATAAGACGAATTAAGTGTTAATCTTAGATCAGTTTTTGAATTTTGTCAGATATATATATAGTCACACTCACAAATGGGATGGTGACAGATGAAGGGAGTTCAAAAAAAAGTGATAACCCACAGATAGTATGAGGAAGACAACAATTAAGATGACAGAAGATTTGTTCCATTGAAAGTTGATTGGGAATGATGTTCAGCTATTCGTGACAAAGAAAAATTGTACAATGTCAGCATTAGCTAAAAAAAAACCTCTTTGAAATAATCTTTTAAAAAAATCTTGAAGGATTCAAAGGTTCTTTGTTGCTAAACGCTTAATGCAATGTATTTATTATACTCTTTGAAATATGAAGTTTGCTCCATGGAAAAGATTGAATGCCACAAGCACATATTAAAGACACACTGAACTACATGTTGGTGAGATAAAGACAAGAAAATCAATCTTTTCTTTCAAGGAACTTAAGTTTATAATAAGACCCTCTATTGCAGTGTTTCTTATACTTTTTATTTGTGTTTATGTGTCTATCATGAATCTCTTGGAAACCTATGGATCCATTTTCAGAATAATGTTTAACTTCATAAAATGAAATCCATAGAATTATAAAGAAAGCAATTATATTGAAATAGAATTATCATAGTTTATCTTTTCTTTTTTAAAGTTGTGTCAGTGAAATATATACATGGATCCCTGGATGCGAGGCTTTGTCCTTTCACAGAGATGTCAAACATATGACCTACTACACCACAAAAATAATTAAAAATACAATTCAGCAAGGACAGTGTTAATTTGTGATTTTCAGAATCAATAATAGATGACAGGGATCCACTTCTATTTTAATCTGATACCACTGATTTAAGGAGAGGAGGTAATATTTGAGAAAGTTCTAAATTTTATAGGATCATAGATTTAGAATTAGAGGGGATCTTGACCAACTCCTTTATATTATAGATGAGTAAAATAAATCTCAGAAAGGCCAAGTGATCTTACAATGAACAATGGGAGATTTTGCATATGAACCTAAATCTTTTGATTCTAAATCCATCAATTTTTGTCACTTAATGTGATTGTAAAATCCAAACAGACAGCTAAAGAAAGAAATCTCAGAAGGCATCTATTTCAGTCACATTCTACTCAGGAAGGCTCAGGGAGGTTCAAGTGACTTATCTAAGGTCATAGAGATACCATCAGAGGTAGAGAACAAAATTACAAAACTTCAGAGCTTTAGCTTTTTCCAGTGCTCCTTGCCTCCACTTGCCTTTATTGCCTCCATTACATTATGTTCCTTTTGATATATATGGTAAGCCCTTTTAATATAAATTTTAGTAATTTTAAACTAATTTTAATGAAGCAATATGAAACTACCCCCAAAATCATAGATTTTTGGAGTTAAAAAGAACCTGAAGTGATCATTTGATCTAACTCCTTCCCCTCAGGCAGGCAAAGTGCTGTTAAAATCTACATTTTACAGATGAAACTATTGAAATCAAGTCAGCTTATTAATAATACAAATATATATATGTATATACATACATATACATATGCATATATATATATATATATATATATATATATATATATTAAGGACCTATGATTTCTTCAGTGTTTGGAATTTGTTCCAACAAAAGCAGATAACTATGATTTAGTAGCTAATTCCATGGGAGTTAGTGGATTTGAGCTGTTATTTTATTGATCTAGGAAACCTAGGAGGATTTGAGTTCAAACACAGTTTATTGGCTGTGTGACTCTGGGCAAGTCACTTAACCCTGTTTGCCTCAGTTACTGATCTGTAAAATGAACTGGAAAAGGAAATGGCAAACCACACACTCTAAATGGTATCATAGAGAGTTAGACATGACTAAAACAATTTAACGACAATAAGAATAGCAGCAGCAGCAACAATTTCAGAAAATTCAAATAAAGAAACTTTCTCTAGCCACCTTTTTTTGCAATTTAAAGTGCTTTTTAAAAGAATGCTGCCTAGAATACTGAGATATTAAATGACTTGTCCAAGGTCATACAGCTAAATCAGAAGCAAGATCTGAATTCAGATTTTCATGGCCCCAGGGCCAGTCATCTCTATCATTTAGCATGCCTAATTTGCATCTAATTTCACATTTGAATTTTATAATATCATAGGATATAATGCAACAGTGTTTTTAAAGAGTTATATGCTGTGTATTGGTTTGAATCACATTGTTTTTCTGTCTGGTGTGAATCCGAGAGGTTAGAGAGGGTACAATGATGTCTAGTTTGAGTATTAACATACATTTAGAATGTCGACACCTGAAGTATCAGCTATTAATTAGTATATCACTGGCCTTACATGTAGGAGCTTTTAAAAATTTTATCAATTGATTTTTTCTTTCTTTGTTTATTTTCTAATTACATGCAAAGATAATTTTCAGCATCATCCTTTTGCAGGCTTTTGAGTTCCACATTTTTCTAGTACCCTTTCTTCTCACCCTCTCCTGATGGTATCAAACAATCTAATTGTACATGTAAAATTGCATTTAACATATTTCTATATTAGTCATGCTGTGAAAGAAGAAATAGAACTAAGGGAAAAACATGAGAAAGAAAGTAAAGTTGAGAAAGAAAGTAAAAATAGAAGAAGTTTTGCTTTGCTTTACATTCAGAATCCATAGTTTTTTTCTCTAGATGTGAATGGCATTTTCCTTAATAGGTTTCTTAGATTGTACTTGATCACAGAACTGTTGAGACAAGTTGTATCCACCATAGCTGATCATCTCAGTTTTGTTTTTAGTGTGTATAATGTTTTGGTTCTGCTCACTTCACTCAGCATCAGTTCATGTAAGTCTTTCCATACTTTTCTGAAGTCTAGACACTTATGATTATTTTTTTTTTTTGGTTTTTGGTTTTTGCAAGGTAGTGGGGTTTAGTGACTTTCCCAAGGTCACACAGCTAGGTACTTATTAAATATCTGAGGTTGAATTTGAACTGAGGTCCTTCTGACTTCAGGGCCAATGCTCTATTCACTGTGCCACTGAGCTGCCCCCACTCATGATTTCTTACAGAACAATAGTACTCCTATAGTACATTCCTATACCATAACTTGTTCAGTCATTGCCCAGTTAATGGACATCTCTCCCATTTCTAATTCTTTGCCACTACCAAAAGACCTACTATAAATATTTTTGTATAAGTGGGTACTTTCTTCTTTTTCATGATTTCTTTGGGATACAGACTACTAGTGGTACTATAAAGAATATGTCCCATTTTATTGTCCTTTGGGCATAGTTTCAAATTACTCTCTAGAATAGTTAGATAAATTCACATCTGTTGCAAGATATTACTATGTTCATGCTTTATCAAGCCTTGTTCTTTTTGAGTTTCCATTGTGGCATTATTTAAAGAGTTCAACAAGATAATTCTTTAGAAATAGAGGACTATTATATAAAAGCTTGCCATATTTTTGCTTATGAATAATGTAGGATATAGTAACAATCACAGAAAGAGTAAGTGTTTGGATCAATCTAGATGAATATATTTAGATTGCAAACCCATTGAAGTGGTCAGTCCATGCTTGATGTTTTTCACTTTCATAGACTATATCACTACCACCATGTAGTTGTACATACTAGGTACTCACTATAACAATTTGTTGAATACATGATGATGAAAGGGGATGATAAAAAAGGGATGATTAAAAAGTAGCCAAATTTCTTCCTTGTCTATACATCACCGCAGTAAACAGACTTTGGAAAGATAAGAAGTGAATGGGTTGTGTATCACTGTAATTTGTGCATCTATTTAGGGCTTCAATTAGACTTTATTGCCAAAAAATATTTTTGATATATTAGAGATTGTGAAAGGTATAAAGTCTACAATTCATAAAAGCCTCTCTTTTAAAAAATCACACAGGTTTTCAAAAGAAAAGAATAACTATTCTATAGCAAAATCTTTTTTTTCTAAACTGCAAAATTCAAGTCAGCATCTAAAAAAGGACCAGAAGAAAAAAGATAAATACAATAATATAGTTTCCAATTACTCAATACTTTTTTCCAGTCAGTTTTCCTGGCAGTTCTCTAGGGGAAAAAATAATTTTCCAAAACTGCTTAGATGAATGTTTGATGATGCTTAAATTGTTTCATATAAAGGGACCTATATTGGTTGAATTCTTGACACCAGCTTATTTATTCCCTTCTTCCAAAGGACTTGTGTATGTCTTCAGAATTATAATTCAACCTCAAGCACTATTTATATTCATTGGAAACCTAGAGAGTGACAGAGAGGTTTCTGGGTGTGAAGGAAAGGTGCTGGAATGGGACGTGAACAGAAGGGAGAAGTGCCTTGACTTACAATTCCATTTGAAGGGAGAGGTGTTATGTAGAGTTTCTATAAAACCTGGAATACTCAGTCTCCAAATGAAAATGACCTGTGGCATGGCCAGAAAAAGACTGAAAAAACTGCTAGATCACAGTGGTAATGATTCTTCCTTTCAATTATCAAATTATTATTTAATTTTATTATTAACTAATTATTATAAGCTATTAAATTATTAATGGTCACTTCAAGTATACATATGCTTCTAAAAGTATAGGTTAGTAGAAAAATTAGAGATGAACAATATTGTCTTGATGAAGTTCTAGAAATCCATTGATTCGGAGATATCAATACCTTTCATTTATATATTGATTTTCACTTTTGCAAGGCATATCTGTTTTCTAAGTCCTTGACATCTCAAGACAAACCTGTAAAGCATGTAAGGCAGGTTTGATTATGCTAAAATTTTAAAGATGAGGAGCCAAAATCTTCTTATATGTAAGACTCATAACTTAAATGACTTGTCCAAAGCAATTTTAAAAGGAACCATATAAAAATAAGCTTTGATTATTAATGGAGGGCTTATAGTGCTAATTGTTCAATAAATTAATGGAATAAATAAGATTACAAATAGGATATATAAACTACTTAAAATAAAAATTACAAGACCTTAAGAATATTCATTTGCATAAAATTCATTTAAAAATACCATTTTAAAGGTAATAGGACTAGGCATTTGCTAGATAGGCTTCAAAGAAAGAGATGGATATTACTTTCAAAGTGTTTTCAATATAATTTAGAGAGAAAAAGCACAGAGATGTAAAATATATGACCTAAAAAGTATTTTCTTTTCCCATGAAATGGCCTCAAGTTTAGTCTCAAATGGAATACATTCAGTTTGGGGACTCTTGAAAAGTCAAACATTTTTTCAACTCTCTGGTTCATTTTATTCCCACCTCCCACTTCAACCTAAGTTTGAGTTTGACTTCTGACTATGGTGTCCAAAAAAGGGGATTAATAGTTTTTCTTATAGAAAATATATTTAATGTATAACATAGTAGATGTGTGGTATAGAAAGCTAGTTATTTCTTTTACCACAGAAGACATGCTTAAAACACAAAAACCTCAACATTGACAGATACAAAGACCATGTCATGCTTTCCTATTACAAATACTCACATGAACCCATAGATATAGAAAACACATGTAGTAGTCAAAGAATTTATAAAAGCCTGTTACTTTTGTTATTCAATTCCTGGAAGACTTGCAGAACTGATGGACAGATATTTCATTTCCATCTTAGATCTAGTCTATCTGTACAACTTACAATTCTCCATCTCTAATATAGATCAAATGTATGTTTGCATATAAATATATATATATGTATGTATTTTTGAGTTTAGCTTTATAAAATGATTTCAGTTTGTTTTCATAGTACCAACAAATCTACTTCCATACTTTCCTCAAATAGACAATCTTCCCCTCTTACTTTAAACCAATTTTTTTCTTTTCTTTTTTTTTTGGCTTTTGCAAGAAAATGGAGTTAAGTGACTTGTCCAAGGTCATATAGCTAAGTAATTACTAGGTGTCTGAGGCCAGATTTGAGCTCAGGTCTGCCTGATTCCAGGGTTGTGCTCTATCCACTGCACCATCTAGCAGTCCCTACTTTAAGCCAGTTTCTAGGGGGGCAGGTGAGGGGCATCTCTTACTTTTATTGCTCTTTTTTGTTTCTAGGTGTTCTTTAAAAATCTAACAGTAATTTCATGGGGAAAATCCTTCATTTCAGGTGCCCATGAATTGAGAAGTGCCTGAATAAGTTATGATATTTGAATGTTATGGAATATTATTGTTTAATAAGAAACCAAGAATGGTTGGACTTCAGAGGAGCATGGAACGAATTACACTAACTGATACTGAATGAAAGGAGCAGAATCAAGAGAATGTTTCACACATTAACAACAATATTGTAAGCTGATCAACTATAATGCATGCAGTTCCTCCCAACAGTTCAGAGTTCTAGGACAACCCTGTAAGTCCTGTTATGTACAGCACCTTTCATTTCCAGAGGGGAAAATTAAAAAAAAAACAAAAAAAAAACCCCACAGAATCTCCATGGGTATTATGTTCACTTTTTAAAAGTTTCTCTTATGTTTTTTCCTTCCTATTCTATGGTTTTCTTCCCTCCCCCCAGTCCTAAATCTTCATGATTAATATGTAAATATGTTAAACAGAAATATAAATGTGAAACTTTTATGAGACTGTTCATCATTGAGGGGAGGGAGGTGGGAAGGGAGGGTGATAGAAAAATATTAAATTTCTAAATATGCAAGTGAATGAATGTTATAAAAACTTTTATAACATGTAATTGGAAAAATAAAATAAAATATGATTTTTAAAACAAGAAAACCCCTTCATTTCCAGTGAATACAAACTTATATTTGTGTAAATCAGAATAGGTTCTGCATCTAATTTAGTGACTTTGGGGTCATATACCTATTATGTGTCAGAGATAGGACTTTAACTCAGGGCAGAGGGCATGAACAACTTGAGGATCAGGACAGGAGCTTGAGCTGAGCTTTGAAGAAAGTTAAGGATTCTTCTAAAGCAGAAGTAAGGAATGAATGTATTATAGATATGGTACTGCAGATGGGAGATGGAATATTATGTATGGTCAAGGGTATTATAAAGCTGAAATGAGTTGATGAATTTAAAGCATATTGTAAACATTAAAGCTCTATAAAATGTCAATTATTATTTATTATCCTTCCATCACCAGACTTCTAGTTTGGTAATGACCCTATCCAATGAACCTTCAACTATACTCCTATTGAGTACAATCAGTGCTTATAGAGCAATACAATTCTGGGAAATGTTTAATAGTTGTATATATTGGGGGGTGGAAATTATGCCCAAATACTTTTAAGTTTAATTTCATTATTATTATTTCCTTACATTCAGATCATCAACAAAACAATAAGTTGTCAAAATATTCTGGAAACACCCTGGGTACAGGTTGTATCCAGAGCTTTGCACAAAAACAAGCCTTCGCACTCTGGATAATTTCACTCTTTGGAAAAGAGTATTGCTTTGACCAGCAGCTGATGTTTATTGAGGGATTTATGAGTTTTGGACTTCCATCCTTTTCTAGGAATCTGATAATCATCCATCACACTTCTTGACATACTCACAATGCCTGTTTTTCCTAACTGCTAAATGAGCCAGATACTGCACTTCTGTTCTTGCTATGATTCTGTACTCTGCTGTCAGACAATCAACTTGGACACAGCTCCACAGGACCCAGGAACACCTGCATTGTCTATATATGAACCTGCTGTGTAACCACTATTCCAGATCTAGAATGATTATGTTATTGTCCATGTGATTTTTATGTATTCAAAGCACTTCTTTTCCCCAGAATGATCTGCTCTTCTCTTACTTGTTCTGTTTAGCTCCAGCCATTCACAGGATAGAAAATTGTTTCAGTCTGATTGACAAAATCAACTCTGATTTGTGATGATTGTTGATTTCCAAAATGTAATTGATCAAACTGCAAATTTATCGATTGATTCTCTATCTCTATTAAGGTTAATGAATAGAAATTTTACCAGTTCATTTGGAAGGAAGAGTTTATAATGGAGAATCCTGTGTGATAATAAACCTCAAAAAAGTAGCTGGAGCTATAATATGAAAGAAGAGGCTTAAATGTTAAAGGGAAGTGTTCTCTACTTCCTTATTATGTTGTGTTTTAAACAGTCTTGGTTAATTTAATTTCTATTACTTTAGACAGATCTAGTTAAATCACATTCTGTTCTTCCAGGAAAATGAATTTAAAACTGCTCTGGTGTCTCAACCCACTACACGAGTTTCTAAGGCACAGAGTTGTCACTGAAACAATTGACTAACTATATTAAATAGTCTTAATGTTTTTCTCCACCAAAAATTATTACAGACATAACATGTCCTAAAGGCCCACACTTTTCATGCAGGGATGTTACTGTCAGTGGACAGATATAAGGTTACTTATTGACTTCCTGGGGCTGGTCAGTCCCATATTCATGGTCAGTCCCATATTCCTGGTCACATTTGATTTTGTTCGGCTTGCTCCTCAACCTTAAAGTTGAAAATTTTGCCTTTGTACCTTTTACATTTTAGCCCTTAAATTCATACTTCCTTCTCTATTCATAAAAGCAATTTTTTAAAAATCAAAATGATCCTCTTTCTGTTAGCAACAGAAAGGTAGCCTCATCAATAAAAATATCAGAACTCATTGGCTCTCAATGAATGGAACAGAGGAGAAATAAAGAGAAGAGAGAAATAAATGTGTCCTAGATTAGCTGGGGGAAGACTTTCTAGAGAGGATGAGTCTTGAATTGGACTTTGGATGGTATGTATTAAATAGAACGTCCTGGTAGGGTCAAGTCATTCTGATTCTTTTAGATCAATGAATTTTCCAATATTATATGTAGCCTTCTTGAAGATGTGAAGAGGTAGGCTTCAGGTTTTTCCAGGTTCAAAGAGATAAAGGATGGGGGGGGGGAGGAAGGAAGGAAGATGGAGGATGAAAAAAATCATCAATGGAAATGAATTGAGAGAATTCACAACACACTGAACAGAATGGCCTGGTTGGAACATGTTTGTTTTGCATATGGTAGGAAATATTAATCACAAACTATTGTGTCATCATTAAAATTGGATTATGGTAATACTGTGAGTCTTACTAGTGTTATTCAATCTGATTCTAATCTATATCTCCTTTCTATCTCTGTCTATATTTATATTTACCATCTGTATATATCATAGATATAGAATTATCCCAGATCTCCCGATCTCCCTCCCTCTCTCTCTCTCTCTCTCTCTCTCTCTCTCTCTCTCTCTCTCTCTCTCTTTCTCTTTCTCTCCCTCTCTCTCTCTTTCTCTCTCTCTGAATTAGAAGAAAGGGAAAAATCTGCTTTTCTTTTTTTTTCTTTTTCTGTGTAAGACAAACTAGGGTTAAGTTGCTTGACGAGATTATAAAGCTTGTGTTAAATGTCTGACTCTGAATTTGAACTCAGTTCCTTTTGACTCCAGGAACTGTACTAAAAAAAGCTGCATTTCTTTAAAAATATTGTATAAGGGGTGGTTAGGTGATGCAGTGGATAGAGCACTGGCCCTGGAGTCAGGAGTACCTGAGTTCAAATGTGGCCTCAGACATTAATGATTACCTAGCTGTGTGCCTTGGGCAAGCTACTTAACCCCATTGCCTTTCAAAAACCAAAAAAAAAAAAATTTTGTATAACTAAGCTTGGCCAGCAATTCCAATGGGCAAAGACTTTTCAGTTAGTCTGAATTAGCAGAATTTTTCTATTATTTTTCATGGGTATATTGATTGAGAATCTTCCAAAATTGTCAAACCTGACTTGAATATGAGGTTTAAAATCAACTGACTTCCTCTCAGATAAGTTCCTCTGAAGCCTAAAGCTGGGAGTTGAGCTTATTCTTATAAAATGATAAATTATTTAGAATAATAAGTTAAATCAATTTTGTAGGTAGGGATTGATCTGAAAACCAATTGTTCTGAAAGAATTGATTTCCTCACAAGACCAGTTAATGAAATTGTGGAATACATGGAGAAAGTAACTGAGACCACTTATAAAATGGTGATTGTCTGCTGAATGGTATATTCATACAATTGAGAAGTGAATGTAGTCCCCAGGATTGCCAGTTGAATTTGGAATCTCAAGGGAGGTTGTTAATTGTAGCATTCTCTAAGAACTATTCTAGATAGACCTTGAAGACACTCTTGAATTGGCCAGGATACCTTGATTTGAACAACTTACCCATTAGGTGTGGACAGCAACTAAGATAAGGAGTATTAGGATCTGTATAGTACCTACTACTATATTCATAGTGCTTTAAAGTTATCTCCTCATTTGATCCTCAAAACAACTCTGGGAGGCAAATACTATTATTATTTACATTTTCCAGTTGAGTAAAGTCAGACAAATGGACTTGCTTTAGTATCACAGAGCTAGTAAGTATCCAAACTGGATTTAAATTTAAATACCCCTTTCTCCAAACTCAGGTCTCTATTCACTATGTCACCTAACTACCTAGAGAAGAACTTCCTAAGTAGAGAGATAACCAAGGGACAAGTCTAGGGAACCTGTTAAATAGAAATGCTATGTCTAGGTGAAACAGCATGAGGACACCACAAGAAGGGAAGGAACAGAACTCTGTAATGCCAAAATGTGAGTTGCCTTTGCTCTATGTGTTTCTTAAATAAGTGACTTCACTATAGTATACTCTACATGTATTCCTTCCATTGTTATAGATGCTTTCTCTATAAATCTGTATTGTGTGAATGTATAGTTACACATATGAATATATATATGTATATATATACATATATATATATATATTTGATTATATGTACATACATTGCTTACCTTGAGTTTATAGGCTGAAGAAGAGATTATTAGCATTGTTCACACTATGGCATCTCCAAAAAAGTCTTCATCTTGAACCAGTTGTTTCTACCAACTGATTATTATAGCTGCTTAAAAAATATTAAAGTTGATTATTAGAGCTACAATTTTAGTAGTACCAACTTCAAGAATATTTTAAGCTTTCCCTAAAGAAACCCATGCTACAAATATGAGTTACAGAAAGAACAAATTAGATACATTTAACAACATAGTATAAATCTGTTCACTAGGAGGCTAGTATTTATGTTTTGCTCTATATTGTTTTTATTACTGATGAAGACACTAGGAAAAATATTCTGAAGGATGATGCTCTTATTGACCTTTGATTCAATTTTCTATTGAATAATTGTGAACTTGTTGCTGATTCTGAGAGCTTCAAATGTACAAATCTAGGTTTAGTCACTACATTAACAAACAAGCATGGGTGATTCATAATTGCTAAAACAGAGTGTTTATTGACTGATTAATATTTATGATGGGAAGGTAGTCAGAAGTAATCTGAGAAATGATTATTATCTGAGGCGCCTCCAAATAGCATGACCACAGAGATTTTATGGTCGGAAGCTTCACTGAAAATTGACTAAATTCAATAGCTTTAGAGTAGGCCAAATTAAATGCAAAGGAAACCTTCAAAGTCAGAAGAAAATAAGGCTGCCGATGCCAGGCTTCTTCCTATTTAACTTTTAAAAATATAGTTTTCATGAGAAAACTGAGAATTGCTGATGTTTATACGTCATACCTGTGCAAAGTACACACAGTTTCTCTTTTGAGCTTTACAACAAACTTGTAGGGTCAGCACTACAGAAAATATTGTTCCCCTTTTAGAGATGGAGAAACTGAGACATGGAGTGGTTAAGTTACCTGCAATCAATCACATTATTGAACATTTAGAACTGAGTTCAGAATCATTTATTCCTGGTTCTGTCCTATTTGTAATTGCAGTGAGTTATAAACAAGTAAGAGTGATTTGTTCTCTTACAAATTTGTATTTAATATTTGTGTATGATTATTAATGTCTGTGAGCAAAATGAGTATTTAAAATTTTTTTTTTTTTTTTGCAAGGCAAAAGTGGCTTGCCCAAGGCCACACAGCTAGGTAATTGTTAAGTGTCTGAGGCCAGATTTGAACTCAGGTACTCCTGACTCCAGGGCTGGTGCTCTATCCATTGCGCCACCTAGTTGCCCCCAAAATGAGTATTGTAATTTTTTCTACCCAAATGGTAGAAAGTCTTGCACATGATAGGGGCATAACAAAAACATATAGAGGAATAATTCTGATAAAGACATGTAGTCCTTAGAATGAATGTGTTTTCCCTTATTCCTATTTGGTCAGTTCTGAACCAATTAAATGTATGAGACATTATTTTATAATAGACATTTCTTTAGTCTTTAGGTTGGGTTGAAATTTAGATCACAGATTTAATTCTGGGCTCCTAAAGTTATTTTCTTGCATTTAACCATAACGTTTTTGAGAGGATGTTAAAAATAGCTACTTATGGCCTTTTAACTAGTCAGGTAAATCCAATTTGATATAGTGAATGAAGATACAATCCATTACATATAAGCGAGACTATCTTTTGGATATATAGAACTAAGATATATAGTTGATTCTAAAATAGCATTTTAGACTAAGTTAGAAGGTTCTAAATATGAATATGGTAGGACCTATACTATCTTCAGGTAGGAGAATGAAAGATTATGAAAATACTAAATTTCTTTGAGGGTTCTGTTCTCCTTGGTGTGGGTTAACCCTTCAATAATATTCATTGCAACCCATACATACTTTTTCGTGATCATCTACGTCCTCCTCCAAATGCTCTATTAGGATACCCACTTCTCATGCTGGAGGCCTTCAGACCTTTTGCCATTTCATGAATCCAATGGTGAATATGGGTGTAGATTATATCTTGTTCTAACTGTATGACTAATTCATCATCTTTTTTTGTTATATACCTCTATAATGACATTCTTTGGGATGTTTCCCCTCCACAGCTTTGCATTGGTGATATCTTATGGCCTGCTCACTCCTAAAGTATATCTTTAGTGAATTTTGGAATGTTTAACTTCAGTTCTTTACTTTGTTTTACTTCAAAACTAGCTGTCATATAGATTCACCAGACAAATATTGTTTTGTTAAAAAATTGATTCTGTTTTTCAGGAAAAAACTTGTGGCTATAAAAAAACACTGACATTTCTCAGAGACAATCCAGGCTTCTTTCCTACTGATTGAGGAACTCAACTAATTTTTGACAGTGTCTTTTCCAAGATATATTTACTTATGGATGATCCGAAATTGGTTCACATCCTGTTTTATTATAGCTCACAAGGGAAGTAGATTTGAGCCTAGATTAGAAGATACATATTTATTATGTGATAGTGTTTCTTATGGCATATTTTGAACCAAATACTTTGAGTGCATATAGTCATCATTTTGAAGGGTTTGAAATATTTTGGTACTTGAAATAATCAATGGACATTACATGCAAACAGCAGTACCTTATCTAAATTTCTACAGGAAATCATTTTTTCCCTTTTGACTTGTACTGAATATCCTCATGATGGGGATAAACAAAAAACAATAGAAGCAGAAAGATCATATATTCTTTCTGACTTTAATCAAATTATGTGACTGTTAAGGAACAATTGTTGTAGAATATAATGTTGAAATTTTCTCTTCCAATATTTTGTCTTTTTCTTTTCTTTTTAGTATTTTTATTGAGGATGCCTTTGATATTTATATAGCTAGTTTTCACATTTTATAGAAATGGAAAAGTAAGCAAATTACTATCATCAATGATATTCTCTTACCATTTTTCCTTTTTTCCTATCACTTTTTTGCTTATTTAAAAAATCTAATGTTCTTTTCTCTTCATAAAACTTGAGAATCAATGCTTAAAAGTTGATCCTATCAGATTTTAACTGGATGACTTAATTTGGTCAACTTGGTCTGCTCAAGCTGTTTTGCCAACCTTTGATTTCCTTGTAGTCATTAATACTTCTCAACTAAGCACACTGATACTTGATTTAAAATGTAATGGTTTTACTCTCCTTGATGAAGGAAAAAAAAATGACAGAAGTATTTCAAGATTTCCCTCCACTTTGAATATGCTCATTGAACTTCCTTTTTTACCTCAGGATGATTTTGCTTCATTGGATATCTTGCCAATCTTTTTCTAAACCAGTCTTTAATATTTTATTATAGTGATGTCTTAATTGATATGACATATTAAAATCAGACTTTGGAAACAGAGCGGCAATAAAAGTGTGACCTTTATAGATTTGACAATTTCAGGTCTGGAGACTGGTGTAAATTTTAGATTCTTTAATCCATGACATTAACAGGTAGTTTATTGGTCTAGTTTTTAATTTTTTTCACATCTAAAAAGCATTATTTTGTTGAATTTTATTTCTTTGTTTGCAAAAGAAACTTTATTTAAAAAATAACAGCAAAAACCCCCAACAAAACCCCAAACATTTAATTATTAACATGGTATGATCAGATTATCTTGAAAGTATTCCTCTTAGTAGAACTCTCTGTTTTTAACTATTGATGTGTTCAGAATTTAATATTACAACTACTTTAAGATTCTTTTCAATATGATACATAGTATATTTTTTGAATGAAATTTATACTTCTGTCCAATTCTCAACGATCACAATAATTTTTAAAAGAAAAGACATTGGAGATATCTGTAGTAGGACCATAACTCTTAAAAATTTTTTTTAAGTTTGTTTTTAGAGTTAGTGAAATCATTATCTACTGCTCAGGTTTAGGAAGTTACTGGAATAAGAAGAGAAGCCATGGAAAAGTTGGTTGATATGCATTGCCTAGAAGCAAGGGTAACCTTATTTTGATTATTATCATCTCATTAACTTCTCTTTGATTTTTTAAAAAATAAATGATGTAAAATTAACTATTCTAGCTGCCAAATCCTTCTTCTGGGCAAGAGGAAATCAAATAACTACTGACTGAAATAAGCAGTTTCTAATGGAAATACATTTTCAGTGGTCAAATGTTTTCAGGAAACAATGATAGTCTTTTTTATTTTAATCATTTTGATTTGTAGATGCATCAACAATTTAAATGGAATTGCCATAATTACATATAAACTACAAATATTTTCACATAAATATTCTTCTGAACTTGTTCATTACCAGTGCTACAAATAAGGTGACTAAATCTTTGGACAAGGAATTTAGCCTTAAGTGTAAAATATTTATTTAATAGTCATATCAGGCATGTTTTTTCTTATTGGATAAAGAAGAAATAGGAAGAGTAGGGCAGATAAGACAGAACTCAAATGACCCAAGGCTCAATTGCTATGTGGAAAGGCACTATCTCATAGATTCTCATCATAATTAATTATTCTTGGTAACCTCTTTCTCAGTTGTTTTTATGCTGATGCAGAATAGTATAGCAGCAGCTTCTAATATTGAGACTGTGGGTCCAAGTGCACCAAAGTTTTGAATCAGGCAATTGGTTCAAGAATTATATGAATCTCAACATACTCTTCTGCCATAGATCCCATAGAAGCAGAACTCTACAAGTCAAAACATCACTTTGCATTATTCTTTTTTTTAAGGTTTTTGCAAGGCAAATGGGGTTAAGTGGCTTGCCCAAGGCCACGCAGCTAGGTAATTATTAAGTGTTTGAGACCAGATTTGAACCTGACTCCAGGGCTGGTGCTTTATGCACTACACCACCTAGCTGCCCCTGCATTGTTCTTTTGATTTACTGACAACATACACTAAAGAAGTCACCACCAAGAGTCAAAACTACTGACAAAAACATCTTTATTTAATTATGTCAGTCCTCAGAAAGAAGACTGCCTGTTTCCAAGCTCATACTTTTCAGTATGGTAGAATTTCCGAGTACTTCTTATCTTGGGCAAATCCTTTGAATGAATCAATGAAAAAAATTAATAAGCACTTATTATGGACTAAATGCCTAGGATACACATATTAAAAAAATATCTATGTGACTTTTTTTAGTTGGAGGAAAAAATTTGTGTACATATATATGTATATATATATATGTATATATATATATACATATATATATGTTTGTGTTTATATAGAAACAGGGATGGTGAAATAAGCCATAGAGAAGTTGGTTGATATACAAAGTCTAGAAGCATTGAAAATCAATATATAATTATTATTCTTATAAAAAGAGGTGTGTGAGGCTGGGCTGTTGTTTGTGCAAACTGGTTGGAAAAATAGTAAAAAAATCCAAGATGAAAATTTGGATGGGATGGAAAGCATGGTCTGGGATCTATAGATATCTAGAGATAATAGGGTCATGTCAGCATTGACTAGCTAGTTATGCCAGTGTGACCTAGAACTTAGCACAGTGTCTGGAACATCATACATACACAATAAATATCATTGATTAATTTACTAATCCTAAGGGAGTAATTTCAAAGGTAATTAGATTATTTACTTAGGGCATGATCTCGGGAAGTCCAAGATTATTTCAAGGGCTTCAAGGATCTGGAGAGAAAACTAGCAGGATGATTTGGAAAGAAGATGATCAAAGTGTATTATCAAAGTGGATATCTGTAAAGATAAAATGGGATGTGAGATATGATCTAGGGTTTAGGGCCAACTAAATATAGTGAAAAACAAAGGTTAGCTCTATGCTGTTGGGGAAGGACTTTGTGGAATTAAATGTTATATTAAATAATGCAATATTAAGGCAGAGGAGGGGAAAGAGTTGGGATATTTGGGCTAAGTCTTCTCTTGACAAGATCTCATCTACTTAATGATTTTGTACTATTGAATGTGTGATCATGGACATAAAAACTTTTCTTTATAATTGAAATGAGAGAAAGATATCATATTAAGAAAGCAGAAGATTGCTTCTTTTTAATGAAAAATGAGTTTTTTATGTATTATAAGAAGGTTAGGAAAAGATTGGAAAATTATACTCAACTCAGCACCAGTTTAATCCAATTATTAGCCAATTTATTAACTTTAATTTCTAGCAGCATTTTCTTAGTTTAACCACTAAAACACAACTGAGCAAATGTGGGAATTATGATGTGAGATCAACAATATCGAAGCTATTTCCTAAATACTTGCAAGTATTTATAATTTAGATCTCCATTCCCATTGCCTAGTGATTACATATGTAGATATCTCTACTATTGGACTGACAATTCATCACTTTTATCTTTAATCAAATTGAAAGTGAGTATATTTCATGATAAAAACCTTTCATCACCTGGCCAATATTTTTCTAGGTTCAGAGGTTCTGATGATGTTATATGATCTATTTTTCCTTTTGTGGATGTTTTAATATATACTTTGAGAGAAAGATATAATAGAATATTTTGATTCAAATCTGCTTCTGAAACATAGGTTAGTCATTTAATCTCTTTGTGCCTCAGTTACATCATCTGCAAAGTAGGGATAATAATACATATATTACCTATCCTCACAGAATTTCTGTAAGAATTATGTGAGGCTAAATATAGGAACATATGGACATATAAATGCTTTAAAAAGTGTTACATAAATATTTTGTTTATATAACTATGTTTATGATCTAAAGTTTATTGCAAACTTAAGAATGCATATAAATAATGGGTTTTTTTAAATGAATGAGCAATTCCATCATCATGCATGTATGGTATTCAATTATAGTGCTTCATTGAAAAATGACATTGAAGAGTTGTAGAATAAGGATGTCAGGATCACCCAGTGTGTTTATGTACACACACACACATATACACACACACATATGTATATATATATATATATATATATATATATATATATGTATATATGGAAAAAAGAACCTCAAGTCATTTCAGTTAACACCTTTGCTTTGATTGTATCCTTGGGCCAACTATTAAAATATAAAGACATGGGTGGAGTGGGTGTCTGTGAGCTATATAGTTTTAAGAGAGTAGACATTTAGTGTATTTCTATCCTCAGGATAAGCTGTAAGTTATAAGATAGAGTGTAGTTTGAAAGAACAGTAGGGGGAGACCAGAGGGATGCGATTTGTATATCAAATTAATATTTCATCAGGATAAACTTCCAATTGGAAGTATGGATAAGAGATTTTTTTATTCATTTTTTCATGCTTTAATGCTTTGACAAATCTCTTTTGAATAATTATGAATCTCATGGAGGAAGTCAAGTGATAATCTGAGACTTAATGTGATACAAACAATGATATCTGTAAATAGGAGTATCTGGAGCATTACACTATCAATGGTGATTCCCTCTTCCATTTTTATCTTATCCAGGACAAGTCCTATGACAATCCTATGACAGTCCCATCTAATAAACATTTGTCCTTGGGTTATGGCTCTCTTAATGCTAATTATTAGAGGGACATTGAAATATATTTTTTGGTTGTCTATCAAAAGTATTGAATTACATCATTTTGGTCCCAGTTTTTAGCAGCAATCATAGGATTTAGAAGAGATTCTACAAGAGAACCAGCTAGACCTCTAGAAAAGGAATTTCTTATAAGAAGTTTTCATTAACACAAAAATGGAAAAAGCCTCAAACAAGCACAAAAGAGATTTATAAGGAAAGAAGGATGGAAAAATGGGAAAGGCTACCAACAGGGCAGTCTAGGAACTTGTATTAGCTGCAGTTTTTGGTCAGTCATATGACTAAGGATAAACTAAGTTGTAGAAAACCATTTGCAAAAGTCTTCCTATTGTTACTTTATCATATTTTTTTCAAGGGCACCTTCAACATATGCTTAGAATATTTTGAAAGAAAAATATGTTTTGTAAACAAAATGACGTTATTGATTTCCTCTTAGCTACCTTTTATTGGATAATAGTATTGTCTGCATTTTCCCCTCTAAATAGGGTTTTTCCATTGTTGGAGAAGATGGATAAAGATTATAGCAATCCTGACAAATCTGTTCCATTTTCAATCTGTTTCTTTTTCTTCCTTCACAATTCATTTTTAAAAATTTTTGGGAAGGTCTAGCTTGTTTAGGTCTCAACCTAGTCTTTTTGCAGATCTGTGTTTGTTATCACTGCTTTTTATTATTGTAGCTCCAAGCTTTGGCTACAGATTGGGAAAAAAAGGAGAATTTAGTCAGAGCAGGCATGTTAGCCTGGGAAAGTAGCTGAGTCTAAAGAAACTGGAAGGGATGGTATAGATGAAGAATAGATATAAGAGTAGCAAGGCACAAGGAAAAATAGATGATAAAAGATAATGATTAGTTGATTGAATTATTGAGTTCTTGAACATGGAGGTAGGATACTTGGGTAATGGCAAGATCAAGATACCAGTATAATCATCCCTGTGTGGTGCTAAGATTTTATGAACAGGTGCTTCATGGGAGTTCAGTGAATGAATTAGCAATTAAAATAGTTGAAGAAGTATAAACTTGTTATCTTGATGTTTCCTATTATGATGATAAGAGTTTGATAAGGATATTTTGTGACTGTCACTAAAATCATTACTAAAGGACAAATATACATACACCTATTTATTTAAATGGATATTCCTATACATAAATATGTAGTTATATACACATATACATATATATATATGTCACTAGGCTCTTTATTGAGTAATAAATTTGCATAGAGTGAATATTAAAAATGGAGAGGCTGCTGAATGATGACATAAGAGGGAAAGACTAGCAGTGAAATGGACAGTCAGATCTTTTTCAAATCCCTCCCACCCTGCTTGGAACAATGAATTAGGGTTTATGAGACAAGAGATGTGTGAAGGGAATAGAACTGGAAAAGGCCAGGAACTTTCTATCATCTCAGGGAGCCAGGTTTTGGTGTATGCCAGGAATAGGAAGGAAAGTGATTTAAAATGAAAATAAATTTATCACTTATTGAATAGAAGTTACAGAGGTTGTAGAAGAAGGGAGTGAGACATTGGAAGCATTGAATTTAAATAGAAAGAAAGAGAAAAGAAGATAATGCAGAAAGGAAGGGGTGTATAGAGGTGGTTGTACTTTTGTAATGAAGAGTTCAACATTCCAGCAGCAACTCTGGGATAGGGAAAGCATGAGGAATGTGAATATGTTAAACCGTGTGGAATAATTCTAGGCAGACCATTAGTAGTTTATTTTTTTTTACTGATGAGGGGAGTAAAGAGAAGGTTCAATTTTTTTTTAAATTAATTTTTATTAAAAATATTATTTGAGTTTTACAATTTTCCCCCTAATCTTGCTTCCCTACCCCCATCGCCCATTCCCCATGGAAAGCAATCTATCAGTCTTTACTTTGTTTCCATGTTGTACCTTGATCCAAATTGAGTGTGATGAGAGAGAAATCATATCCTTAGAGAAGAGACAAGAATTCTAAGAGGTAACAAGATCAGACAATAAGATATCTGTTTTTTCCTAAATTAAAGGGAATAGTCCTAGAACTTTGTTCAAACTCCACATCTCCTTATCTGGATACAGATGGCACTCTCCTTTGCAGACAGCCCAAGATTGCTCCCGAATGTTGCACTGAGGGAATGAGTGAGTCTTTCAAGGTTGATCATCACTCCCATGTTGCTGTTAGGGTATACAGCATTTTTTTTCTGGGTCTGCTCATCTCACTCAGCATCAGTTCATGAAATCCCTCTGGGCTTCCCTGAAATCCCATCCCTCCTGGTTTCTAATAGAACAATAGTGTTTCATGACATACATATACCACAGTTTGCTAAGCCATTCTCCAATTGAAGGACATTTACTTGATTTCTAATTCTTTGCCACCACAAATAGGGCTGCTATAAATATTTTTTTGTACAAGTAATGTTTTTAACCGTTTTCATCATCTCTTCAGGATATAGAACCAGTAGTGGTATTGCTGGGTCAAAGGGTATGCACATTTTTGTTGCCCTTTGGGCATAGTTCCAAATAGCTCTCCAGAAGGGTTGGATGAGTTCACAGCTTCACCAACAGTGTAATAGTGTCCCAGATTTCCCACAACCCTTCCAACAATGATCATTATCCTTTCTGGTCATATTGGCCAATCTGAGAGGTGTGAGGTGGTACCTCAGAGAAGCTTATTTTGCATTTCTCTAATAATTGATGATTTAGAACATTTTTTCATATGGTTATGAATTGCTTTGATCTTCTCATCTGTAAATTGCCTTTGCATATCCTTTGACCATTTGCCAATTGGGGAATGGCTTTTTGTTTTAAAAATATGACTCAGTTCTCTGTATATTTTAGAAATGAGTCCTTTGTCAGAATCATTAGTTGTAAAGATTGTTTCTCAATTTACTACATTTCTTTTGATCTTGGTTACATTGCTTTTATCTGTGCAAAAGCTTTTTTAATTTAACGTAATTGAAATCATCTAATTGGTTTTTGGTGATGTTCTCCAACTATTCCTTAGTCATAAACTGCTCCCCTTTCCATAGATCTGACAGGTAGACTAGTCCTTGATCTTCTAATTTGCTTATAGTATTGCTTTTTATGTCTATGTCCTGTAACCATTTGGATCTTATCTTGGTAAAGGGTGTGAGGTGTTGGTCTAATCTAAGTTTCTTCCATACTAACTTCCAATTATCCCAGCAGTTTTTATCAAAGAGGGAATTTTTATCCAGGTGGCCTGACTCTTTGGGTTTATCAAACAGCAGATTACTATAATCATCTCCTGCTTTTACACCTAATCTATTCCACTGGTCTGCCATTCTATTTCTTAGCCAGTGCCAAACAGTTTTGATGACTGATGTTTATAATATAATTTTAGAACTGGTAAGACTAAATTCCTTCTTTTGCATTTTTTTTCATTGAGTCCATGGAAATCTTTGACTTTTTATTTCTCCATATGAATTTACTTATAATTTTTTCTAACTCATTAAAGTAACTTTTTTAATTTTGATTGTTAGGGCACTAAACAGATAGTTTAGGTAGAATTGTCATTTTTATTTTATTAGCTCTACCTATCCATGAGCAGTTGATGTTTGCCCAGTTATTTAAATCTGATTTAATTTGTGTGAGAAGTGTTTTATAATTGTTTTCAAAAAGATTCTGAGTCTGTCTTGGCAAATAGACTCCCAAGTATTTTATATTGTCTGAGGTTACTTTGAATGGGATTTCTCTTTCTAGCTTTTCCTGCTGTATCTTGCTAGACATATATAGAAAATTTGCAGATTTATGAGGGTTTATTTTATAACGTACAACTTTGCTAAAATTGCTAATTGTTTCCAGTAGTTTTTTGGATGATTTCTTGGGATTCTCTAGGTAGACCATCATGTCATCTGCAAAGAGTGAGAGGTTTGTCTCTTCCTTCCCAATTCTAATTCCTTCAATTTCTTTTTCTTTTCTAATTGCTGATGCTAACATTTCTAATACAATATTGAATAGTAGTGGTGATAATGGGCACCCTTGTTTCATCCCTGATCTTATTGGGGATGCCTCTAGCCTCTCCCCATTGAATATAATGCTTGTTGATGGTTTCAGATAGATACTGCTAATTATTTTAAGGAATAGTCCATTTATTCCTACACTCTCTAGTGTTTTTAATAGGAATGGATGCTGTATTTGGTCAAAAAGCTTTTTCAGCATCTATTGATATGATCATATGATTTCTGATAGGTTTGTTGATATAATTGAGTATACTAACAGTTTTCCTAATATTGAACCAACCCTGCATTTCTGGAATAAATCCTACTTGATCATAATGTATTATCCTGGTGATAACTTGTTGTAATCATTTTGCTGAGATTTTATTTAATATTTTTGCATCTATATTCATCAGGGAAATAGGTCTATAATTTTCTTACTCTGTTTTACCTCTTCCTGGTTTAGGTAACAGAATCATATTGGTTTCATAGAAAGAGTTAGTTCCATCTTTCCCTATTTTTCCAAAGAGTTTATATAGAACTGGAACCAATTGTTCCTTAAATGTGTGGTAGAATTCACTTGTGAATCCATCAGGCCCTAGAGATTTTTTTTTAGGGAGTTCAATGATGGCTTGTTGAATTTATTTTTCTGAGATAGGGTTGTTTAGGTATTTAATCTCTTCTTCATTTAACCTGAGCAACTTATATTTTTGTAAATATTCATCCATTTCACTTAGATTATCAAATTTATTGGCATAGAGTTGGGCAAAATAATTTTGAATTATTACTTTAATTTCCTCCTCATTGGTGGTGAGTTCACCTTTTTCATTTATGATACTAGCAATTTTGGTTTTCTTCTTTCTTTTTTTTTAAATCAAATTGACGAGAGGTTTATCAATTTTATTGGTTTTTTCATAATACCAACTTTTGGTTTTATTTATTAATTCAATATTTTTTTGCTTTTGCTTTTATTAATTTCTCCTTTAATTTTTAGAATTTCTATTTTGGTATTTAATTGGGGATTTTTGATTTGTTCTTTTTCTAATTTTTTTAGTTGCATGTTTAGTTCATTGATTTCCTCTTTCTCCCATTTATTTATGTAAGCATTTAGAGCTATAATATATCCCCTGAGAGTTGCTTTGAATGAATCCCATAGGTTTGGGTATGTTGTTTCATTATTATTGTTATCTAGGATAAAATGGTTAATTCTTTCTATAATTTGTTTTTTGGTCCACTCATTTTTTAAAATGAGGTTATTCAGTTTCCAATTTTTTTCTGGGTCTACATCTCCTTTGCCCAGTATTGCATATGACTTTTATTGCTTTGTGATTTGAGAAAGATGTATTCACTATTTCTGCCTTTCTGCAGTTGATCATTAGGTTTTTTATGTCCTAGTACATGGTCAATTTTTGTATAAGTTCCATGTATTGCAGAGAAAAAGGTATATTTCTTTCTATCCCCATTCAGTTTCCTCCATAAGTCTACCATATCTAATTTTTCTAACAATCTATTTACCTACTTAACTTCTTTCTTGTTTATTTTATGATTCGATTTATCTAGATCTGATAGCGTGAGGTTGAGTTCTCCCACTAGTAGAGTTTTGCTTCCTGTAGTTCTTTCAGCTTCTCCTCTAAGAATTTGGGTGCTGTCCCACTGGGTGCATATATAGTCAGTAGTGAAATGACTTTATTGTCTATGGTACCTTTTAGGAGGATGAAGTTTCCTTTCTTATCTCTTTTAATGCTATCTATTTTTGCTCCTGCTTTGTCTGAGATAAGGATTGCTACCCCTGATTTTTTTACTTCAGCTGAAGCAAAATATATTTTGCTCCAACCTTTTACCTTTACTCTATATGTATCTCTCTGCTTCTAATGAGTTTCTTGTAAGCAGAGTATTGTAGGATTCTGATTTTTAATCCACTCTGCTATTTGCTTAAATTTTAAGGGAGAGTTCATCCTATTCACATCCAAAATTATGATCACTAATTCTTTATTGCCCTCCCTGCCATCTTCCCTCTGTTTGTATTTTTCCCCTTCCCCCCCTTTATCCATATTCCCCAGTATTTTGTTTCTGAATACCACCCCCTTCAGTGTGTTTGCCCTCCTATATCACCCCCTCCCCTTTCATTCCCCTTTCCCTTTTCCCTTTTCCCTTTTCCCTTCCCTTCCTTTTGTTATTTCCCTTTTTCCCCACTCCCCTTCCATTTCTCCATCTCCCTTCCCCTTTCCCCCTTTTAATACTTGAAAGGTTAGATGTTTTATAAGTTAACTAAGTATGTGTAGGTTGACTTTAAGCCAAGTCTGATGAGAAGAAGATTCAGGTGTTTCTCATCTGCTCCCTTCTTCCCTTCTATTACCATAGGGTTTTTTTGTACCTCTTAGTATAATGAGATTTACCCCATTCAATCCCCTCCCTCCTTTTCAAGGAGGTATTGTTTTTTAGATCATTCTATCTAAGTCATAGAAAATTCTGAGTGTCTGTCCCTTCTAGTTCAGTATATTCTATCGATTAGAGTCAAAATTCTTGAGAGTTATTAGAGTCTTTCTCCCAAGTAGGGTTAAAGTCAGTTACATCTCTTTAGATAGCAGTCTCATGGATAGGTCATGAATGTCCATAATTTCTGGCTAGGTATATTCTCTTTGTTAGAGTTACAATTCTCAAGATTTATGAGAATCTTTTTCCCCATGATGGGATATAGCCAATTTCAACTTATTAGATAGCATTGTTATTCATCCCCCCCCCTTTTATACCTTTTCATGTGTCTCTTGAACCTCCTGTTTGATGTCCAAATTTTCTGTTTAGCTCTGGTCTTCTCATCAGAAATTTTTGGAATTCTTCCATTTTGTTAAATGTCCATCTTTTTCTCTGGAGGAGAAGATTCAGCTTTTCAGGAAAGTAGATTCTTGGCTGCATTCCAAGCTCCCTTGCTCTTTGAAATATTTTGTTCCAGGCCCTTTGATTCCTTAATGTTGATGCACACAGGTCCTGCATGATCCTTATTGTGGCTCCTTGATATTTAAATTGTTTCTTTCTGGCTGCTTGCAGGATTTTCTCTTTTATCTGATAGTTCTGGAGTTTGGCCACAACATTCCTTGGTGTTTTCATTTTAGGATCTTTTTCTGGAGGGGATCAATGTATTCTTTCAATAACTACTTTGCCCTCTGGTTCCATGAGATCAGGGCAGTTTTCCATCACTAGATCCTGTAATATTAAGACCAAGCTTTTTTTTCTCTTCAATGTTCTCAGGAAGTCCAATAATTTTCAAGTTGTCCCTCCTCAATCTATTCTCGAGGTCAGTGGTTGTTGATGAGGTATTTTACATTTTCTTCTATTTTTTTCTGTTTTTGATTTTGTTTAACTGACTCTTGCTGTCTCATGGAGTAATTAGTTTATGTAGACTTCATTCTTTTTTGGGGGGAGGAGTTTTCTTCATTAACCTTTTGCAACTCCTTTTCCAATTGGTCAATTCTACTTTTGAAAGAGCTTTCCATTTGACCAATTGAGGTTTTGAGAGAATTATTTTCTTTTTGCATTTACACAATTGAGGATCTGAGAGAATTATTCTCATTTTGTAATTGTCCAATTGATGATCTGAGAGATTTATTCTTCTTCTGTATTTGTCCAATTGTACTGGCTAAGGTTTTGTTTTCTTGTTGCAAGGTATTAATTGTCTCTCCCAAATTTTTAAGCTCCTTCCTCATTTCTTCAAGGAAGTCTTTCTGTGCTGTAGACCAGATTGTATTCTCCTCAGAGGTTCTAGGTCTTTCTGAGTTAGGGTCTTTCCCTTCCAAGAATTTTTCTGTGGATCCTCCTTTCCACTGACCCTTCTTCATTTTGCTAAGACCTTGAGTTGGGGAGGGGCTGATTCACATGGGCTTGGGATCCCTAAAGTCTTTACTCACTGAATGCAATTTCTCTGGCTGGCCAGTAGGAGGTGCTGGTGGCTTTCTCTGGAGTGTCTGTGGCCTTGATTGAGGCCTTCTCCCTTTGCTTGAAGGAAGGAGTTGGAGCTATTGAATTCTTTTGCCTTCATTCATTGGTAGGCTTTACCCTGGCCTGAGGTTATTTGTCAGCTGGGCTGGTTCTTCTGCTCACTCACCTGGGCCTGAGGCAGAAGTAGTCTACAAATGTTTGTTCCAGGAAGAGGTCTGAGCTGTAATGGAGGCGTGGACTCAGAGTTCCCCAGACCAGTGGAGCCCATGGATGGTGTCCACAGCTCTCCTGCTCCAGAACTCTCACCCCAGCCCTGTCCGCAAGCTGCAGGAGGACAGCACCAGCACCAGCGCTTCTGCTCCCTAGTTGACTCAATCCCCTGCAGTCTAGCCCCACCACTGATCCAGCAGGTCTGGCTCTCAGGCCCTCAGACTCCCAGCTCCAATTCAGCTGCTAATCTGGTTGATTGGGCTGATCCTCCCTCTGAGCCCAGACTCACCTGCCGGAATTTGGCCAATGCTGCTGAGGGAGACAAATTCTGAGGTAGATGTTCTTTCCCCCTGGCTTTTCTTTCTGGGTTTTGTGGGTCGGATTTCTTTTAAGAGGTTTGTTTCATTTGATAGATGGGGAAAAGTTCAGGAGACTTTAGAACTGTGCCTGTCTTCTCTCAGCCATCTCGGCTGAGGTTCAATTTCTTCATACAGTCCTCTCCATGGAGGAGGGAAGACAGTATTGTTCAGTCTTGAAGGCTTCTACAGACCTGGTCACAAATCAGGTATAGGAAGATACTGATAGCTAAAAAAACTTTACCTCCACAGAATGACTCATTGGTGAAATTATAAACACTGAAGCAGCGCAATAGAAGAAATGTTCTTAGTCAAACTGATTTTTTTTTTGGCTCCTCAAATCAGAGACTATAGAACAATGAATTTTTTTTTAAATGAATGTGCAACTCCATCATCCTGCATGTATGGTTTTCAATTATAGTGCTTCATTGAAAAATGACATTGAAGAATTGTAGAATAAGTATGACCTGCCTATGTACAGGTCACTCCTGTCTGGAAGTTTCTGTAGCCAGTTTGTTGGAGGTTTTTTTGGCTACTCCTTTTTGTTCTCACCTCCCCTCTCTCATTCCCCTAAATCAAACTATATGGATCAGTGTGACTACCTCCAGTAACTTCTGCAAGAGGAAGCAGCATTTTCACATACTCTATAAATCTATTATCCTGATTCTTTTTTGTGACTTTGGGTAATTCTCTTTTGTGCACCTAAACAAATAGGACTTTGATAACTCTTTGGATATAGGTTCACAGTTTTAGAAGATGTCTATAATTTTGGAGGAATTTTGTGCAAGATTATTATTATTTTTACCTTTAAGAACATCTCAGTGATTTGTGGTTACTTTTGTGTTTTCAGATAGACAAAACTGTAATTCCTAACTATATATTCAACCCGGGACTTCTTTAATTGTTATTATCAGCATAAAACTCCTAGAATCTCAGATTTACTAAGGAGGAAGTCAGAAAAATAGAAACCTATGAACAGATTAAGTTGAGTGAATTTTTTGCAATTAAAGTTTGGCATGCATACTACTATTTTAAAATATTATTAATAGTAATACAAATTAAAAACAGATGGCATGTTTTTATGATTCCATTTGAAAAGGAATACAATTGATTGAGAGTTATGAAGAATACATAATACCACTATATTATTTGTTAGTGTAATTGTTTAAAAGTATTTAACTAGGGGCAGCTAGGTGGCATAGTGGATAAAGCACCGCCCTTGGAGTCAGGAGTACCTGGGTTCAAATCTGGTTTCAGACACTTAATAATTACCTAGTTGTGTGGCCTTGGGCAAGCCACTTAACCCCATTTGGCTTGCAAAAAAACCCCCTAAAAATAAAAGTATTTAATTTGGCTGAGCAAAATCTATCATTCAAGTCTGATTCCAATTATTTGTTTACATAACCATGTTAAACTCATATAAGATTCCTTCAACCATGTGACCGTATGCAATGTAGCTTGATTCAATAGTTCTCTATTTATCAATATCCAGCAAGGCCTAGAATTAAGGATACTTAAGGAATTCACAGTTAGTGACTATAGTCACCTTTAGGGATTATGTCCTTAACAAAGTCTAAGGAGAGAGGAAACACATTTATTAAGCTCCTACTATGAGTCAAGTACTGGTATTGATATTGGCACCTACATTTGATATAGAAATTCTTTATACCATTCTTGGCATGCTACTTCTGATTTTTATATTGTAGATTATTTTGTGGAGATTTCATCAACTCCCAAGGTACTAGAGAATCTCTGCAATGCAATCCGTAATCACTCTGAATCCACCTGCAGAAAATAAATCAAAACAACAAATGGATGAAGAATTACAGGACGTCCCAAAGTCTTAGTGCTGTTGCATGTTTAAATATTAAAATAGTACTAATACTTTTGGGACATGGGACACCTTGTATTTAACCAGAAATGGCACACTTCATATATTGGTATAGATATCTCAGCTTTACAGTGCAGATGGACAATGGACTGGGACAAAAATTCAAAAGGACAAGGCAAACAGTCTAATTTACATTTGGGAAATTAGTATCTACAGTGGTCTTGACATGCTCATTATAGTCAACATTCATACAGATATCATCCCTACTTGCAAATCATTGAATATAATGTTCTCAGAAGAATAAAAATTTCAAGGGATTACAAAGGCAAAGGAACAATGTGTGAATGCCTCTAAGTAGGCTGTAATATAGTACCAGTGATCACTTTTATATATGAAATGGTATGAGGTAGACAGTATCAGAACAGAACCATTACTCAGTAGGAGTAATGGATAGATTATCTGAAATCTGAACCAATATTGATAAAATATTTTTTAATTTTTTTAAAGAAAGATTTTATTTATTTTTTAATTTTACATATTTTCCCCAATCTTGCTTCTCTCCCCCCCTACCCCCCCCACAGAAGGCAGTCTGTTAGTCCTTACATTGTTTCCATAGTATACATTGATCTAAGTTGAATTATTGATAAAATATTTAAAAAGATCTAGTAAATCTCCAATTTATTGAATTGATCTTCTAGAAAGAATGTCTGCAAAGTGGTGTCTCTGGTTTTTATAATGCTGTTCAAAATTGCCATAGCTTTTCTTCCAAGGAGAAATTATCTTTTAATTTCATGACTGCACTCAGCATCTGTAGTGACTTTTGAGACCAAGAATATGATTTGGCTTCCATTTCTTTTCCCTATTTGCAAAGAAGTGATGGAAATAAATGCCATGATCTTAGGTTTTAAAAATATATATATATTAAGTTTCAAGCCTGCTTTTACACTTTACTTTTCATCAACTCACATAAATCTTTTCACATTTCTCTGTATTCCTATTCAAAATATGAATTTTTTTCTATACTCTTTTTAATTTTTTTATTCTACTGTGCTTTTTCTTTCGGTGATCTCATCAGCAATCATGCATTATTAATCATCTACATGCAGTGAAAATAAGATCACTATTACTCAAAACTAGACTATTTTGATCTATTCCTATATCAAAGCTTGCTTAATATATTGGACTCAATATCCTATAGGTAGTTCAAACAACTCAAAATTCATTATCTACCCCATCAATCTACCTTTATGAACTTTCCTATTTCATATATACAATATTTCACATATTCAATTACTTTGCTAAACTTTATCACGTCTACCTCCACAATAGCTCTCATGATTCCTTCTCTTTTTTTTTTTAGTTCTTTTTTTTGCAAGGCAATGGGGTTAAGTGGCTTGCCCAAGGCCACACAGCTAGGTAATTGTTAAGTGTCTGAGGCTGGATTTGAACTCAGGTATTCCTGACTCCAAGGCCAGTGCTCTATCCACTGTGCCACCTAGTTGCCCCCACTGCACCATCTAGTCACCCCAATTCCTTCTCTTTATTAGCATACCCAACATCCTAGTTCACATATTCAGCACTTCTTTCCTAGACTATTGCATTAACCTCCCAATCAGTTCCCTGCCTCAAACATCTCCCCATTTCATTCAAGCCTCCACACAGCTGCCAATATGATTTTCCTTTAGTACAGATCTCATTGTATCACTATCCTGTTCAAGAAACTCCACCAATGCTCTATTAGCTCTAAGATCAATGAAAATTCCTTCATTTTGCATTTAAATTTCATTACCATCTGGCTTTGACTTACTTTAAAACTTTATTATTATTACTTTTGATAAACTCTTTTGTCCAGTCAAGCTAGTCTTCTTGTTATTTCTCACATAGGATATCACCTATCTTTTTTTTTCTTTTTTAGGTTTTTGCAAGGCAAATGGGGTTAAGTGGCTTGCCCAAGGCCACACAGCTAGGTAATGATTAAGGGTCTGAGACCGGATTTGAACCCAGGTCCTCCTGACTCCAAGGCCGGTGCTTTATCCACTACACCACCTAGCCACCCCTCAGCTATCTTTCTGCCTTGGTACAGGTTGTTCCCCATGCCTGGTGTATATTCCTTTATTACCTTTGCTTCTTGCAGTCCCTACTTCCTTTAAACACAGTTGAAGAACCACTTTTACATGAGATTTTTCTTGTGTTGTTTGCTTCTAGTATCTTCCCCTATATAAAGGTATATTTTTTGTGGGAGTATATATATATATACATATGCATATATGCATATATGTGCATATATATAAGATACATGTTTAACTGTATATAGACATATATAAATGTTTATATATCATATACTTTTGTATATATGTGTGTGTATATATATATATATATATATATATATATACATGTGTATGTGTGTTTGTGTGTGCTATATTTGTATATATGCAAACACACATAATTTTTGCCCTACATAAGTGGGTCATTCCAAAGATGTCTGAGTAAAGAAGTTTTTAGTAATGCAAATTTGGGGAAGGGAGGGAAAGAAGGAGGGGAAAAAAAGAAACTGTTTATCTGTAGAGGGAAGGTGTGAGTTAATAGTTTAAGAACCCAAGGGAGCTGGGTCAAGAGAAGCAAGTTCAGTCTGAGATCAACCATATAGGGGTCTGGCTGAAATTGAGAGAAAAAACACAGAGCAAGGCTCTGTGGAGGATGAACATGGACACAGGCAGGAGGGCTGGGCACTTGGACAATGGCAAAGAGGGTCAAAGGTCTTCCCCACTCGACCCCCACAAGTCATTTCTGCTTTCACTTGAAGGCTTTTTAACGGTGTTTTTATTTATTTATTTTTTGTGATGAGAGTTGGGAGTTTAGGCAAGGGGGAAATCCACTGAGCTGGGGAGCAGGAGCAGAGAGAGTGAGCAGAGTGCTGTACAGTAAATTTAAGATATTTTTTTGGTAAGGTCCATTTCTTTCGGAATTCTTTATGTAAAGGGGCCTTCATATAATGGTACAACTTTCTTGATGAGTATATTCAAAGATTGAGAGCTAAAAAGATGCCTAGAGATCATGTAGCCCAATGCCCTCATTTTATAGATGAGGAAATTTATAATATGTTCTCTCTCAATAGAGTATAAACTGATTGAGGACAAAAACTGTTTTGGTTTTGTCTTTTTATCTTGGACACCCAGTATGGATAGTATCTGATATGTAACAGGCACATAATCAATAATTGTTGATTAAATAGAGTGAAACTAGTTCCTGAAAAGAGAATACATTGCACTTTAAATAGCACTGTATGTTAGGAAATCATGCTTATACTATGAAACTATACATTAGATTATGTCTAAGTATAATTTTGTCTCTGGTAGTTTTTCCCATTGCTCCTAGTTTTGTCTTCTCTCTGAGCCAAGTTGAATGAGTCTAATTCCTCTGACAAGTGACAGACCTTCAAATCCTTGAAGTTCACTAGAAGGAACGAATATTTGGGACTGATGGAACTGTTAATAAAATAAAGAAAATTGAACAAAAATGACTATTTTTCCAATGTGTAGCACAATGTATATCTTGGGCAGTTAAGGAGATCAAACTGTGAAATAATATTCCTGCTCATTCTTCATTAAGTGGTACCAGCATCCCAAATTATGATTTAAAGTGAGTAAAACTCCAAAGTAATGTGCATAAGAAACAGAGATTTGTAAAGTGTAGCTCATTCTTCTATATTCATTCAAAAGATAAAGTGCTCCCAAGGATTGCACATCTTCAACTTTAGAATCCAAAAGAATTTCCATATTTTTGTGAAACAGGCATATTGCCTCTTGTGTAGGTGAAGTTGTTCTTTGGATGTTTGTAGCTATTTTGCCTATAAGCTGAAGGGTATAGAATTTGAAAATGTCAGAGATGGTTTAGATTACTTAAAACACTGGAATAAGTAAAATATGGAAACTCTTTAGAAAGGGATTTGACATTTTGACAGGTAAGATGTAACCTAAACAAAGAAGCTGCAAACATAGATGTATCCATACATTTTTTAAAAAAATGTCAAGATTTTGCAAATTATTTAGAATTTGAAAAACAAAGCTCTTACAAAATCTTCATATTTAAAAAAACCCAACACACACACACACACACACACACACACACACACACACACAGCCTGCCTGCCACCTTCTTTTCAGCTTTTTTTCATCTAATTTGAAGCATTTTGAGCTATTCTACAGCACCATGAAGCAAAGTTCCAAAAGAGACAGAATTGGTCTATTTGCAATCTGACAAATTATCAATGCACTCATATAGTGTCTGTCAGCAGAGGACCTAACTTCTTCAATAGAGCTCTTTTCCTAAGTGCCTATTGACTAGAAAAGAAAGAAATCAATAGAGTTCAAAATAATGAGTGACTCTGTGTGTGTGTGTGTATGTGCACATACTAATGTGTACATGTGTGTTTGTGTGTCTTTGTGCATGTCAGGAAAGGTAATTTGGAGAATAAAGTAATAGTTAAAATTGATCAGTCTGGTTTCTTTTTTCTTTTTTTATGGTTTGTTCTATGTAGATAGTGTACACACTGAAAATAAATGGTAAATAGGAATGGAAAGAATGGATAACAGTCACATTCCCAAATACCTCTTTAAGTATCAGCTGGAGGATATCATGGATTTCAAGTTGGAAAGATATTATGGGTTATTAAGTCCAATACCTTTTTTTTTTTACAGATGAGAAAACTGAGAGTTAGAAAGGTTAAGTGACTTGAGGAGTGTCATGAATCTAATATGTGTCTGGGATGCAGATCTAAATATTTTATATTTTCTTTGGTATTCTATTTATTAAAAATGCTGCCTTTCAAGTCTACAGTAACCATTATTCTCAGTTAGTCTCTTGTTAAAGTATTAACCAGATTTCACTCCACTTAGCTTTTCACATTAGTCAAGATCAATAATGTGGTTCATTTGTAGAGGTGAATATTTCTAGAAAAAATGAAGAGATACTCCCCTGTTTAAGAAACTTCTGTGTCTACTGTTAAGATAAAATATAAATTATTTTGTCATTTAAAGAGCTTTCTCAAATTCTTCAAGTCTATCTTTCTATTCTTATTGTATATTACTGTCATTTCCATATACAATTATCCCTTCCACATTAAGAGGCTAACTGGACTCTGTAATCTGAAAAATCCTCATGAAATTTTTTGTCTCTCCCTTCATATCAAACAGGAAGTCTGAATTGTAATGGTATTAAAAGATAAAATATAATGTCATTTCATAATACTATACTTAAATTTTATGCCTTTCTGAATTTGTGTCAATCTGTAGTTTCTGCAAAATTCTCCTAAAATTTCCTTTTTATTTCTTATGTCAATCTATGATATATTGAAACTGGAATGGGGAAAGTCACAAGGAGGAAGGGATAATTGTCTTAGTTGCTATGCCCAACACCCAAGAATCCATTTCCTGACTATTCCATTATATAAACTACTTACCATACCTAGAATGTACCCTCTCCTTATCTCTTTCTCGTAATCTCAAGATTATATCAAGATATTTGAAGATATCCTGTTTTTTTCCAGAGGTAAGGACCAGCAAGCAGGATGTTTATCTTGAGTTTGGTATAGCAACAGTTTTTTCCATTCACCTTCTAGATGATCTCATTCTCTGGAAAAATATATTGCTTTGATCTGCACCAGATGTTCACTGAGGGGATTCATGATTTCATATTAATCAATAACTTTTTTAGATTTGTTGAAACTCTTCCTATTTCCTAGGAACCTGAAAACCAAAAGACAGACTGTAGTAGAAAGCCATCTATCACATCTCCTGACATGCTCACAATCCCTGTTTCTCACAACTTGTCAAGGCAACTGAACCAAATACTACACTCTTGTTCCTGCCACACTAACTCCTGGTCCTGCCTAACTCTGATCTTATTCCCTGCTGAACAGTCACAAGACTTAATAATCCTTAAGAGTTAAAACAATCAACTTGGAGACTGTTCCTCGCTGTTTTTTAAAACTAAATTTTTTTTTCCAATTACATGCAAAGGTCGTTTTCAATATTCATCCATTTGCAAGTTTATGGATTCCACATTTTTTCTACACCCACCCTTCTTTCCCCCTTCCCATGGCAGAAAACCCTCAAGGAAAAGTTGTACAAATGTTTTAAACTTACTTCCATATTAGACATGTTATCAAAAAGGAATTAGAACTAAGGGGAAAAACTGAGAAAGAAAGAAAAAAAGAAATTAAAAGAATGAACATAGTATACTTTGCTCTTCATTTCAACTCCATAGTGTTGTTGCTGTTTTTTTGGGGGGGGTTGTTTGTTTATTTTTCTGGATATGGATCACATTTTCCAAAATAGGTCTCTTAGGATTCTCTTGATCCCTGAATTGTTGAAAGGAAATGTATCCATCATAATTAATCCGTCTCACAATGTTGCCATTAATGTATTCTATATTCTTGAAATTCTTTTCACTTTACTCAGCATAAGTTCGTATGAGACATTCCATGCATCTCTAAAATCTGGCCACTTTTCTTAACTTCTACTACTCCTGATTTCTTACAGAATAATAATAATAATAATAATAATAATAATAATAATAATAATATTCCATCTGTCCATATACCATAACTTGTTCAGTCATTCAGTCATTAATGGGTATCCCCTCAATTTCCATTTATTTGCCATGCAAAGAATTCCTATAAATATTTTTGTACATGTGGGCCTTTTTTCCTTTTTATGTTCTTTGGAATATAGACCTATTAGTGGTATTGATGAATCAAAGAATGTTCAGTTATGTTGCCCTTTGGACATAGTTCCAATTTGCTTTCCAGAATGGTTGGTTCAGTTCACAACTCCACCAACAAGATAGTCATATTCCAGTTTTCCCACATTTTCTCCAACATTGATCATTTTCATTTTTTGTCATCTTAACCAATCTGATAGGTGTGAGGTTGTAACTCAGAAACATTTTAAATTGCATTTCTTTAATCAGTAATGATTTGGATCATTTTTAACACTATAGATATTTTAATTTCCTCATCTGAAAACTATCTTTTCATATACTTTGATAATTTATCAATTCCAGAATGACTTGTATTCTTATAAATTTGTCTTAATTCACTTTAGATTTTAGGACTGAGTCATTTTTTCAGGAACACCAGCTCTGCTTTCTGCATTCTATCTAATCTTGGTTGCATTGGTTTTGCTTGTGCAAAACTTTTAAATTTAATGTAGTGAAAATTATCTATTTTGCAATTTATAATGTTCTCTCTCTTTTGTTTGGTCATAAACTTTTTCCCTCTCCAGAGATCCCACAGATAGACTATTTCTTGTTCTCCTAATGGCCTATGACATCACTCTTGATGTCTAAATCCTGTATCCATTTCAAATTTATTTTGGTATAGGGTGTGAGATGCTGGTCTATGTCTAGTTTTTGCCATACTATTTTCCACTTTTCTCAATAGTCAAATGGTGAGTTCTTATCCCAGAAGCTAGAGACTTTGACCTTATCAAATACTATAATCATTTTCTACTGTTTCTTTTGTACCTTATTTATTCCACTGATTCATTTCTCTATTTTTAAAGTCAGTTCCAGTTAGTTATAGATCTGCCTTTGCATTTCTTCATTAATTCCCTTGATATTATTAACCTTTTGTTACTTCAGATGAATTTTGGTACCCTCCTTGCAGTTTTTAGATAAGCCCCACCCCTGATGCTTCTCTGACATGGAAACTTTTCTCATCCTCTGAGATTTTAATGCTCTCCACATTTTCATTTTACTTCATATCTACTTTATAAATTTATATTTTTGCAATTTTTTTATTTATGTAATAGAATCTAAGATTCTGAAGGAAGTTTTCCTTTATTTTTCCAGAACCAATTATAGTTCAAAACACAAAGTTGACTTTAAGTAAATAGTTCTTAAACTTAATTGAAATTGAAGACTAGAGGAAAAGTGAATATGATGAAGGAAACAATTTGAGAATGGTGATTTTGAAGCCTAAATTAAAATGTGGGAAATTGCTCTCTTGTATTCTTCAATTCAGATTATTCAGGCATACACAAGGTAGACTCAAAGGAAATAAAGGGTGAAAACATTGTGGGGCATACAATGGAGAGAGTTACTCTCAAGTGAACCAAGTAGTTAGAATTTAGACTGCTGATATACATATGATGGGTTCAAGTATTTTAACCAAATTAAAGACTTAACAACCAGCCTTGAACATGACAGACTGATTCAGGTAAAAAAAATAGACCAAATAACTATGAGTAAAAGTAAATTGCTTAAGAGTCCTTAGTGAGTATAAACAGATTTATGCTGGTAAATGTTTAATATCAATTCTCAAAGAAAAAAAAAGTGCTCATGGCACACTTTTCATAGTAATCTGTATTATTAAAAATTTCCCCTCTCTTTGCATACAGAAATCAACAAAGCACTAAATCAACCCCTCTTTTCTTGTGTTTGCTGATTTTTAGATGGAAATATCCCAAATAAAAATTAAATAATTATATCTGTAAACCAGTACCAACTGACTCCAACATACCCCTGGGTACAAATCCTGAAAAGTTAAGAAAGCATGGACATAATGGACATTTTTTCTTTTTTTATACAAAAGGATAATATTCTTTTTTAAAAAAAGAATACAAATGGATATTCTTTAGAAAAAAGAGACCTTGTATTGATCTTACAGTGAGCGGTAAGAAAGTCAGACATAGAGTTATAGGATGAATTGTTAGTGATGACAAAAAGAGAATTGACAGTTTGGCTTGATCATAGAATAAAGGCAGCAATGGCCAATGGGGTTAGAAAGATAGAGAGAATTCAGATTGTAAAATTATTTAAAAGATAAGCTGAGGATTTTGTAAGTTATTTTATAGAAAAAAGGAAGCTACCAGTTTTGAGTTGATAGAGTTGTACTTAAAACTATTTCAGCAGAGATGTATGGTAGGATAGAACAATTAGGAGACTGAGGGTCCAAAATAAGGGAGTAACAATTCCTTGAAGCATTTGTATCTAAATATTCTATAATCAATAACAATCTAAAAACTACACAAAACAATGAACTGCTCATCAAAGTAGTGAAGAAAGTTGTGTTAATTTCTCCTTCAAATTGAGATGGACTGAAACTGGTTCATAGAACCTAATAGTCGATACTTTTAAGTTCCGTATATGTATTTGCAATGCATGGGTTGATCTTGGCAGTAAATCTACATTCCTAATTATCTTTTTCATAAACTGATATTATGAAATGCAATTAATTGAAGTCTCATTTTAATTCCTCATCATAGTGTAGAGGTGACCCTGAATCCTCAAAGAGTATGCCAGCAAAATATAAGGTATGACTCCAACTTAAAAAGGACTTCAGAAATGGGCAGGGTGATGAACTTAAGAACTATCATCAGTTTGTCAGATTGCATGAAAGCTATATACTAGGTGGTAAGGTTTTTTCCCTCCTCTATTTGTGACTGCTGCAACTCATGAAGACTGATAAATAAAGCAGAATGGGGTTGAAATCTCTAAAAGAAATAACTGCAATAATAAAATCATTGAACTTTTGGAGTGCTAAAAAAATGGCAACTTATTTTCTGTCTTCAAAAAAAGCAAAAACAAACCCACTGCTTGTAATTGAGTATGATATGGCCATAATAAACTAGCACCTACTAAGTTTTGCATCCTTTGCATCCTTTATATCTGGTTTAGTGGAAAAAGGACTGGATTTGAAACCAGAGAACCATTGTTCAAGTCCTGGATTTCTCATTTACCAGATGTATGACTTTCAACAACTGAAAAAAAATAACAACACCATAACTCTTGGGCTGTTTTCTCACATGTAAGAGAAGGGAGTTGAAATATATTGGGATTCTTAAACTGGGACCCATGAACTTTATAAAAACCGAAATTTTATAATTATATTTCAAAAATGTGGTTTATATTTAATACTATTTATTTTATTTTGTCCATTTAAAACATTCTTAAGAATTCATGGATTTCACAAGATTTTCAGAGGGTCCTGGAGTAAATGATTTCTGGGTTCTATCTAATAGTAAACCTATGATGAGTATGCAATAGATCATATAAGAAAGAATGTTTTCAGCTTGTTAGATAACCTGGATTTATACTTGTTGAGTATATACTTTATACTTTTTTAAGTATATACTTTATTCACTTGGGAATTCACACTATTTAAATTCCAGTGAAAACTTATTGCTGTAATTCAGGCTAGATGTAGAAAAATGGATTATTTGTTTAAAAATAGCTAATGTGATAAAAAGTAGTTTTGTCAAGTATCTGAGAATATATATATATATATATATATATATATATATATATATATATATATATATATTTGTTTGCGTGCCTGTGTGTGTGTGTGTGTGTTTGTATCTTGTGAACTTATTATTGAGGTGTGTAAAACAAATTTTTTTTGTTATGGAACTAATATTATATATTGAAAGTTTCTTAAAGATGTAAAAAAGTTGATTTATTGTATGTCAGTGGGTGTAATTATTACACTTTGTGACAAGTAATTAATAGAAAATTTTATATGACCAAGCAGAGGAGAAATATATACACATATAATAAATGTCACATACATAAAATCGTAAAGAAATATATAACAGCATATGCTAAGCAATAACCAGTAATAAACAAGTAGAAATGCAAAACAATCATAACTCAGTACACCATAGAAAAGGGTGTCCAAATGCAAAGAACATCTACATTTTGCAAAAGCACCTAATGGGAATTATTTCCCAAGGGAAACACAGTAATTAAATGCAGGGTATGTAATGAACTTTTATAGTAAAAGAGTGCTGGTGATCTATGCCAACCAATTAAGGTTCCATAGAAACAGAACACAGAGAAACAGAATGCCATGTGCTAGTGACTATTGGAAGGGTTAAGACTTGTGGACTAACACAGGATTCAAAGGATCATAGACTCTTGGGATTGAAAGTGTCCAGAGAGTCCTTGTATTTCTATTTTTATCTTAATGAGAATTACTTCTGTGCAGTTTCTATCAAGTGGTAATGCTTGAAGTTTCATTAAGAGAGCAGAAATCACTACCTTACAAAGTGAGTTATTCCACTTTTCAAATAAAGCAAATTATTAGAATGGACCAAAATTAAATGGAAACTAAATAATATAATTTTAAAAAAGAATAAATCTAAGGTCAAAGAATAAATCTAAGACGATAAATAATTTTGTGGAAGAAAAATAATAGCACTAAGACTAGATTCTTAAATATTTTGGATATCTTGAAATTAACCATCAGGGGAATTTTAATAATTCTAAACAAAGGAAATGAGAGAAATAGAAGAACACTGAATTGGGTGTATATAGATAAAACCCTAGAATAATAGTTAATATTCTAGAAAACCTGAAAATCAAAGAAAGGTCACTAAAAATGAAAATAGCAAGACTAGAGTGATGATTAATATAATTCACTTGATTTTTTGAAGTGAATCAACATTTAACTGATTTGCTTTTTAATAATTTTTTCTAATTACATGCCAACACTTTGTGTATCCAATTTTCTGAGATTTTAAATTCCAAATTTTTCTCCTTCCTTCCTCCACTCCCCTCCCTTCTCCTCTATGATATGATAGGCAATTTGATATGGGTTAATCCTGTGCTATCATGTAAAACCTATTTCCATAGTAGTTAGAGTTGTGAAAGAAGAAAGCAATCAATAGGGAAAAATCCACCAAAAAACAATTAAGTAAGTGAGAAAATATGCTTTAATGTGCATCTAGAAACTATCAATTCATTTTCTGGATATTGATACCATTTTCCTTCACCTTCCTTTGTATTTGTCTTGGATGATTGTGTTTTTGAAGAGAAATGAGTCATTCATAGTTATTACACAATGTTGTTGATACTGTTTGATACTGTTGTTGATAATGTTGATTCTTGGTTCATTCTTTGTCACTTTGCAATAGTTTGTATAAGTCTTTCCAGGTTTTTCTGAAATCTGCTTCATCATTTCTTATTGTACAATAGTATATATAATATGCCACAGTTTATTCAGTCATCTTCTAATTGATGGACATGCCCTCAGTTTTCAATATTTTGCCACTAGAAAAAGGCTTATAAAATTTTTTACACATTTAGATCTTTTTCCCTTTTTGGTGTAAGGAAAAGCAAAAGCATTACTGGATCAAAGTGTATGCACATTTTGCTTACCCATTGTGCTTAGTTCCAACGTACTTTCCAGAATGGTTGGATAGGTTCACCCAACAACAAACTGATAAGTGTGTGGTAATATCTCAGAACTGTTTAATTTTCATTTCTCTAATCAATAGTGAGTTAGAGCTCTTCATATGCCTGTAGAGAACTTTTATTCTTCATCTGAAAATTGCATGGAAATATCCTTTAATCATTTATTAGTTGGGGAATGGATTACATTCTTAAAAATTTGACTCAGTTCTCTATATATTTGAGAAATGAGCCTTTATCATAAACATTTGCAATAAAGATTGTTTCCAATATTTCTATTTTTCCATCTAATCTTGGCTGCATTGGTTTTGCTTATGTAAAAACTTTTCATTTTAATAAAATAAAATTACCTATTTTACATTTCATTATTCTATCTCTTTTTGGTCATAAATTCTCCCCCCCTCCGTTTGATTTTCTAATTTGTTTATGGTGTCCTCCTTTATGCCAAAATCACACTCCTATTTTTTACCTTATCTAGTATAAGGTGTGAGATGTTGATCTATATGTAATTTGCAAACTATTTTTTTTCCAGTTTTCCTAAGCAGTTTTCATCAAATACAGGGGTCTTTGGGTTTATCCAACACTAGGTTACTGGCATTGACCACTGTGTCTTATGTATCTAAGCTATTCCCACCGATTCAGCACTCTATAGCTTTACCAGTACATATAGTTTTGATGGTTACTGATTTTTATTATAGTCTTCTAATTTCCCCGATGATTGATTTCAAGATATCCAAAACCATCATTTGTATTTTTTCATTAATTCTCTTGATGTTTATTACTTTTTTTTAGTTCTACCTAATGAATTCTGTGAGTCTTCTTAGCTTTATTAAATATTTTTTGCTAGTTTTATTAGAATAACATTGAATAAATAATTTTAAGCAGAACTGTCATTTTTATTATATTGGCCCAATTTGCCTACGAGCAATTGAAATTTTCCATCTGATTTTATTTGTGTGAAAAGTGTTTTGTAATTGTGTTCATATAGTTCCTGGGTTTGTCTTGGAATGTAGACCTCCAAGTAATTGCTTTTGTCTACAGTCACATTAAATGAAAAATTTTCTTTTTATTGCTTGCTGCTGGGCTTTGTTGGTTGTATTAAAAATGTTTATGGTGTGTGTTTCTCTTATATCCTGAAATTTTGTTGTTAAATCCTTGGAAATTCTTGACTTTTTATTTCTCCATATGAATTTATTTACATTTTTTTCTAGCTCATTAAAGTAATTTTTTAGGAATTTTGCTTGGTAGGGCACTAAGTAGTTTAATTTAGTTAGAATTGTCATTTTTTTAATGCTAACTAGCTTGGCATATCTATGAGAGGTTGATAATTGCCCAGTTATTTAAATCTGATTTTATCTGTGTGAGAAGTGTTTTGTAGGTGTTTTCATAGAGTTTCTGAGTCTGCTTTGGCAGGTAGACTCCCAAGTATCTTATATTGTCTGAAGTTTCCTAGTACATAGTCACTTTTGTGTAAGTGCTGTGTACTGCAGAAAAGAAAGTGTATTCCTTTCTATCTCCATTCAATTTCCTCCAAAGGTCTATCATGTTTAGGTTTTCTAATATTTTATTTTCCTCCTTAACTTCCTTCTCGTTTATTTTATGCTAGATTTATCTAAATCTGAGAGCAGGCGGTTGAGGTCTCCCAACTGTAGAGTTTTGCTTTCAATGTCTTCCTGTAACTCATTCAACTTCTCTAAGAATTTAAATGCTATACTACTTGTGCATATATATTTAGTGTTGAAATTGATTCATTGTCTATTGTACCTTTTAGGAAGATATTGTTTGCTTCCTTATCTCTTTTAAGATCTATTTTTGCAGCTGCTTTGTCTGAGATAAGTATTACTTCCTCACTTTTTTTTTCACTTTAGCTGAAGCAAAATATATTTTGTTCCAACCTATTACCTTTACTCTGTATGTATCTCTTTGCTTCAAATGATTTCTTGTATGTAGCATATTGTAAGATTCTGTTTTTAATCCAGTCTGCTATTCACTCACATTTTATGGGAGAGTTCATACCATTCACCTTCATAGTTATAATTACTAACTCTTCATCTTGCCTCTGTTTATATTTTTCCCTTTTGTCCCCTTTGTCCTTTGTTCCCCAGTATTTTGTTTCTGAATACTACCACTTCAGTGTGTTTGCCCCCTTATATCCAACCCCCTTCCCCTTTCTTTCCTCTTTCCCTTTGCCCCTTCTTCTTTCCCTTCCTTCTGTTAGTTCCACTTTTCATCCTCCCTCCCCCTTTCCCCTTTTAATCCTTGAAAGGTAAGATAAGTTTCTTAACTAAATTTGCATATATTAACTTTAAGCCAAGTCTGATGAGAATAAGATTCAATTGGTTCTCACTTCATTCCTTCTCTATTGCACTAGGTCTTTTGTACCTCTTCATTTAATATGATTTACCCCATTCAATCTCCTCCATCTTCCTGTCTTTTTACTGTCCTCACTTTTTAAGGAGATAATGTTTTTAAATCATTCTATCAGAGTCACGGATAAGCCACGAGTGTCTATTACTTCTGTCTGTCTATTCTCTCTAATAGAATTATAATTCCCAAGACTTATGAGAATATTTCTTCCAGGTGGGGGACATAGCAAATTTCATTTTATTGGATAGCAGTTTTTTCTTTTCCCTTTTTAAAAACCTTTTCATGTGTCTTTTGAGTCTTTTGTTTCAAGTCTAAATTTTTTATTTAGCTCTAGTCTTTTTGTTAGGAAAAGTTTGAAGTCTCCTATTTTGTTAAATGTCCATCTTGTTCCTTGGAAGAGAAGGCTCAGTTTTTCTGGTGAATTCTTGGCTGCATTCCAAGCTCCCTTGCTCTTTGGAATATCATATTTCAGGCCCTTCAAACCTTTAATGTTGATTTAGCCAGGTCCTGTGAAATCCTTACTGTGGTTCTTTGTTATCAAAATTTTTTCTTTCTGGTTGCTTTCAGGATTTTCTCTTTTATCTGATAGATCTGGAATTTGGTTACAATATTCCTCAGTGTTTTCATTTTGGTATCCCTTTCAGGAGGGGATCTATGTATTTTTTAATAGCTATTTTCCCCTCAGTTTCTATTATGTCAGCACAATTTTTCATCACTAATATTAAGTCCAAGTTTTTTTTCTCTTCAATTTTTCTAGAAACCCAATGATTCTTAAGTTGTCTCTCCTGCATCTGTTCTCAAGGTCAGTGGTTTTGCCAATGAGGTATTTTAAGTTTTCATCTATTTTTTTTTTTATTTTTTGGTTTTGTTTAATAGATTTTTGTTGCCTCATAAAGTCATTAGTTCCCAAAGATTCCAACTTTTAGAGAAGAATTTTCTTCATTTTTTTTCATTCTCCAACAACTTTTCCAATTGTCTATTCTATTTTTTTAATGTGGTCTTACCATTCTTTTTTTGAGCAATTTAACATTTTATTTGTTTTCCAATTATATACATTAGTAATAAGTACCTATCCTTTTTATAAGGTTTTGAATTTTACAATTCCCTCTTTCCTCCCCCCACAGAAGGCTGTCTGATATTCTCTACATTATTTCCATTCTATAAATTAATGTAAATTGAATATGTTATAAGAGTAAACATAAGAGTAAGGAAAAACCCCCTTCCCCCAAGAAGATGAGAAACCTCAAGAATAGAGAGAGAGAGAGAGAGAGAGAGAGAGAAAATTGTACTTCAGTCTGTGCTCAGATTTCAATGGCTCTTTCTCTAGGATGAGTTGCCCACCAGAGAAATTGCTTCAATATTTTTTCCCCACAGTTGCTATTACTAGCTGAACCTTCACTCTTTTCCTCCCCATTCCCATTTATTCTATTCTATCTCTCTTTTCATATTGGCCCTGTCCAAAAGTGTGTTGTATCTGAGTACCCTCTCCCTTGATCTCCCCTTTCTTCTATCACCTGTTCCCCACTTCCCTCCACCTATTCCCCCTTATCCTGTCTCTTTCTTCTTATTTTTCTCTAGGATAAAATAGATTTCCTCACCCTATTAAGTGTATATGTTATTTCCTCTCTGAGCCATTTCTGATGAGAATGAAGGCTCACTCATTGCCCCTTGCCTTCCCCCTTTCCACTCCATTGAAAAAGCTTTTTCTTGACTCTTATGTGAAATTTCTTAGCTTCTTCTTCATCATCTCCTTTTCCTTCCTCCTAGTATTTCCCTTTATCACCCATTGACTCCATCTGTTTACTATATTATAACATTATATTCTGTTGCTTCCTTTGTCCTGTCTATATATGCTCCTTCTAACAGCTCTTATAAATGAGAAAGTTCATATGAGTTAACAATATCTTCTTCGTGTGCAGGAATACAAACAGTTCAATATCATTAAGTTCCTCATAGTTAGCCCTTCTCTTCCACTCCCTCTATGATTCACCAGAGTCCTGTACTTGGAGATCAAACTTTCTATAGGAAAGTTTGGAAGTCCCGTGTTTCATTGAAAGTTCATCTTTTCCACCTGAAAGAGGATGTTTGGTTTTGCTGGGTTGTTGATTCTCAGTTGTAAACCAAGATCTTTTGCCTTCTGGAATATCATATTCCAATCCCTACGAGCCCTTAATGTAGATGCTGCCAGATCCTGTGTAATCTTGACTATGGAGCCTCAGTAGCTGAATTGTTTGTTTTTGGCAGCTTTTAGAATTTTCTCTTTGATTTGGGAGTTTTGGAATTTGGCCATAATATTCCTGGAAGTTTTTCTTTTGGGATCTCTTTCAGGAGCTAGCTGGGGAATTCTCTTGATTTCTATTTTGCCCTCTGCTGGTAGGATCTCAGGGCAATTTTGCTGTATTAATTATTGAAAAATGAAGTCTAGCCTCTTCTCTTTATTGTGGGTTCCACATAACCCAATAATTTTTAAATTATTTCTTCTGGATCTGTTTTCGAGATCAGTTGTTCTTCCAATGAAATATTTCACATTTTTCTTGTAATTTTTGTCATTTTTGGAAGAGTTTTATTTCTCCCTGATTTCTTGCAAAGTCATCAGCTTCCTTTAGTTCCATTCTGAATTTGAAGGAGTTGCAGAATATAATGTTATAATATAGGAAAGTATTTTTTAATCTCCTTTTCCAACTGGCCAATTCTACTTTTTAAGGCATTCTTCTCCTCATTTGCCTTTTGTTTTGCTTTTTCCATTTTGTCTAAACTGATTTTTAACATATTATTTTCTTCAGTATTTTTTTGTATATCTTTCACCAAGCTTTTGATGTGGTTTTCATGATTTTTCCTCCACCTCCCTTAATTGCTTTTCAAAGTCTTTTTTTTTAGTTCATCCATAGTCTAAGCCCATTTTTCTATTTCTCTAGGAGGTTTTGGATATGGAAACTTTGATTTTGTTGTCATCTGAGTATGTGTTTTGATCTTCCATGGGACTAAAGTAATTCTCTATGGTCAGATTTTTCTTTTTCTGTTGTTTACTCATTGCATTCTAATCTGAAAAGAATGAATTTACTATTTCTGCCTTTCAACATTTATTTGTGAACTTTTTTTTAACACTAATACATAGTCAATTTTTGGGTAGGTGTCATGTACTGCTAATCAAAAGGTATATTCCTTTCTAGACCCATTAATTTTCTCTAGAGATCTATCATAGCTAACTTATTAAAATTATATTCACATCCTTAACTTCTTTCTTGGTTATTTTGTAGTTAGATTTATCTAATTCTGACAGAGGGAGGTTGTTTTCTCTGTCCTCTTATAATTCATTTAGCTTTTCCTCTAAGAATCTGGATGCTATACATTTCATGGTGCCTTTTAGGAAGATGTAGTTTCAATCTTTATCATTTTAATAAGATTTATTTTTGCTTTTGTTTTGTCTGAGATAAGGATTACTACCCCCTTTTCACTTCAACTAATGCAAAATGTATTCTGCTACAACCTTTTACCTTTATCCTGTGTGTGTCTCTCTGCTTCATATTTTTAGGGATTTTTTGCAAGGCAATGGTATCCAAGGCCATGCAGCTAGGTAATTATTAAGTGTGTGGGGCTGGATTTGAACTCAGGTCATCATGACTCCAGGTTAGTGATCTATCCACTGTGCCACGTAGCCACCCCTTATATTTGTTTTTTGTAAGCCATATATTGTAGGATTCTGGTTTTTAATCCACTCTGTTACCTATTTATCTTTTATGGAAGAATTCATCCTATTCACATTCATAGTTATAATTATTAGCTCAGTTACCTTCTATTCTATCTCCCCTCCTATTTTATTTTTCTTTTTCCTTTCACCCTATCCCTCCTCTCTAGTGTTTGCTTCTGAATAATGCCTCTCCCATTCTTCCCCCCCTTCTATCAGCCCTCCTCCCTTTTCTTTTCCCGTTTTCTCTCTTTTACTTTTCCCTTCTTTTCTTCTTTCCCTTCTATCAGTCCTTCCTTCCCTTTTCCCCTTTCCCCTCCTAAAGGGTAAGATAAGTTTCTAAATCCAACTGTGAGTCTGTGTAATTTTGTCCTTGAGCAAAATCCAATGAAAGCAAGATTCAATTAATTTTCACCCCCTCCCTTCTTTCCATCTGCTGTCCTTTGTGCCTCTTCATGTGATGTAATTTACCCCATTCTGACTCCTTCTTTCCCCATCCCAGTACAGTTCCTTTTTTTAGCGGTGCAATTTTTAAAAAATCATCCCATTAAAATCATCTTATGTCAATACCTTCTGTCTAAGTACACTCCCTCTAAAAAAGATACAGTTCTCAAGAGTTATGAGCAGCATCCTACCATGTTGGGATATAGCTATTTTAACCATAATTGAGTAACATTCTTTTTCTTTTCCTCTCTTTACTTTTTCATGTGTTTCTTAAGCCTCTTGTTTGAACTTCAGATTTTCTGTTCAGCTCTGGCTTTTTTCATTAGGGAAATTTGAAAATCACCTATTTCACTAAATGCCCATCTTTTTTCCCCGAAAGAGAATGCTCAATTTTAATTCTTAGTTTTAATCCAAGCTCCTTTGCTCTTCAGAATATCATATTCCAATCCCTTCAATACTTTAATATTGAGGCTGCCAAGTCCTGAGTAATCCTGACTGTGGTTCCTCAATATTTGAAATGCCCTTTTTGCCTGCAGGATTTTATCCTTAATCTGATAAATCTAGAATTTGTCTACAATATTCATTTGCATTGGGATCCCTTTCAGGGGATGATTATTTCACCCTCTGGTTCTAGGATGTCAGGGCAGTTTTCCATGATGATTTCTTGAAAGATGTTGTTTAGGAGTTTTTTTGTTTGTTTGTTTTTGTTTTTGATCATGGCTTTCAGGTAGTCCAATAAGTCTTGTTATCTTTCCTCTCTTGAATCAGTTTTACAGGTCAGTTGTTTTTCCAGTGAGTTATTTTACATTTTATTCTACTCAAATTTTTTTTAAATTTTGTTTGGCTTATTCTTGATATATCATTTTGTCATAAATCTCCACTTATCACAAGCTATTATTCAAAGGATTATTTTCTTCAGGTTAGCTTTTGCATAACCTTTTCCATTGGTGAATTTTATTTTTAAAAGAGTTTTTTTATTAATTTGACCACTTGCATTTTGGGGGGGGATTATTTTCTTTTTTCAATTGTCAAATTGTATTTTAAAGGATTTATTTTCTTCAGGCAATTTCTGTTCTTTATTTTGCAAGATTTCTCTTGCATTCCTTTTTGATTTTTCTACTTGATTTTTCAAAACCTTTTTTGCACTCTTACAAGAATTTTTGGGCTAGAGACCAATTTATAGTCTCTGCAGTTCCATATGTAGGACTTTGTCTGCCATCCTCTTATAAGATACCGTATTGCCTGTCCTTATCTCCAAAGTGACTTCCTTTATAGTTCTGGAATTTCTCTGACTTTTTTAAAAAAAATTTTTATTTTCCTCCCTCCTTCCCTTTTCTATCTCCTCTCCCCCACAAAAAAGGCAATCTGATATAGTCTTTACACTTGTTTCCATGATATGCATAGGTCAAAATCGAATATATTGGGAGGAAAAAAAAACAGGTCCATGGGGAAGAAAGAATACATTAGAGATAGTAAATTATGTAATACATAATAACTTGTTAAAAATTGAAGATAAGGGGGCAGCTAGGTGATGCAGTGAATAGTGCACTGGGCCTGGAGTCAGGAGGACCTGAATTCAAATCCAACCTCAAACACTTAGTAGTTACCTAGCTGTGTGACCTTGGGCAAGTCACGTAACCCCATTGCCTTAAAAAAAATTGAAGATAATAGTCTTTGATCTTTGTTTAAACTCCACAATTCCTTCTCTGGATATAGATGGTATTCTCCATCATGTGTCCCCTAAAATTGTCCCTGATTAATTGCACTGATGAAGCGAGCAAGTCATCAAGGTTGATCATCATTCCTTGTTGATGTTAAGGTATATAATGTTCTTCTGGTTCTGTTCATTTCACTCAACTTCAATTCATGCAATTCTTCCCAGGCCTTTCTGAAATCTGGGTCCCTTTTCTTACTCATTTTTAACTTGTTTTTGGTCCCTTCCAAGCTTCTTGTGTTGGGGGGAAGGACCCACACATAGACTTTTTGAGTTGAAAATCCTAGAGGCTTGCTCTCTGGACTGGGCTGAATGTATTCAGAATACTAGCTGCTTGTTCACTGTACTGAGACCATCTGAGTTAGAAATGGTAGCAGCTTACTGTTTGGGTTGAGGTATCCTATCCGATCATGCAGGCTGAATAGGAATCTGGGTTACCGAAGCTTCCCAGCTGGCCTGCTATTCAATTGATCTGCTGATCCTGGGTCCCAGATGCCTACACTCCAGATCTCTGCATTGACTGAGAACCCTTGACTGTGTCCTCCCTGCCCCTACCCCATCCCCTCCTGGACACACACCTGTTCCACCTGAGACAGACCTTGCTAGAAAATGCTCCACTCTGTTCTTTTGTGGGTTCAGTTGTTCTAGAATCAATTTAGAGGTTTGATGAATGTTTCTGAGAGAAACCTGGGAGAATTTAAGAAAGCCCCTTAAGAAAACATCTCTCTATGGTCTTGATTCCCCCCCCCCCCCCATTCCCAACTCCTCTTTTTAAAAATAAGAATGGTTGCTATCTTTTGTCAAAAGCTTTTTTCAGCATAATCATTGATTTCTATTGGTTTAGTTATTGATATGGTCAATTATGGTGATGGTTTTCCCAATATTGAACTCACTATGCATTTCTGGTAAGAATCCCACTTGATCATAGTGTATAATCCTTGTGATATGTTGATGTAATTATCTTGCTATTATCCTGTTCAAAACTTTTGCATCAATATTCATTGGGTAAATTGGTCTAAAACTTTCTTTCTTATATTTGCCTGGTTTAGGTATCAGGACCATATTTATGTCATAAAAGGAGTTCAACTGAACTTTGCCTTTTTTTCCCAAATTGTATTGTATTGAAATTAAATGGTCTTTAAATGATTTGTAGTATTATTTTGTGTATACATTTGAATTTGAAGATTTTTTCCTTAGGAAGTTCATTAAATGACTTCTTAAATTTCTTTTTCTAAAATGGGATTATTTAAGCATTCTGTTTCCCTGTAAATCTGGGTAATTTATATTTTCAAAAATGTTCATTAATTTTGCTCAGATTGTCAGATTTATTGGCATATAATTGGACAAAATATTTCCTAAATTACTTTTTCATTGATGATGATTTTATTCTTTTCACTTTTGATACTGAATATTTAGTTTTCTTCTTTTTTTAAAAAAACAAATATAAAAATTGATTATCTATGTTTTAATTTTTTCCACAAAATCAGTCCCTAGATTTAATTTGTAGCATAATAGTTTTCTTTTGGTTTTGTTTTTTTTTTAATTTTTCATCATTACTTTTGATTTTTTAGGATTTCCAATTTGGTGTTTAATTGGGGATATTAAATTGTACTTTTTCTAGTTTTGTTAAATAGCATGCCAAATTCATTTATTTGTTCCTTTTTATTTTGTTAATGTAAGAATTTAGAGAAATGATTTTTTCCCTTAAATACTGATTTGTTTGCATCCCATATATTTTAGTATGTTTTGTCATTGATGTTATTATCTTTAAGGAAGTTATTTATCATTTCTTTGATTTTTTTCTTTGACCCATTTTTTCTTTAGGATTAGATTATTTAATTTCCAGTTATTTTAATCTATCTTTACATTGCTCTTTGATTAATTTAATTTTTATTGTTTTATGACCCTGAAAGAATTCACTTAATATTTCTGCCTTTCTATATTTTATTTTAAGGTTTTTATGTCATAATATATGGTGTGTAGATGCCATGGTGTACATTTATGTAGGTGTCATTTTTCTGATGAGAAAAAAAGCTATATTCCTTTCTAGTTTTCCCCAAAGGTCTGTCATAGCTAACTTTTCTAATATTCTATTTACCACCTTAGGTTTTTTTTTTTACTTCTTTTTGGGTTAGATTTATTCAGTTCTGAGGGGACAGTTGAGTTTCTCCACTAGCATAGTATTCTTTCTATAACTCAATTAATGTCTCCTTTTAGAATTACAATGTTATGATCAATATGCCTCTATGTTTAGCGTGGTTATAAAAGTAGAGTCTATATTAGATTGCTTTCTATCAGGGGAGGGGGGGAAAGAAGGAAGGGAGGAAAAATATAAAACTCAAAACCTTGCAAAAAAAAGATTGATAGGGGCGGCTAGGTGGTGCAGTGGATAGAGCACCAGCCTTGGAGTCAGTAGTACCTGGGTTCAAATCCGACCTCAGACACTTAAAATTACCCAGCCATGTGGCCTTGGGCAAGCCACTTAATCCCATTGCCTTGAAAAATCTAAAAAAATGATTAAAAACTACCATTGCATATAATTGTACAAAACAAAATATTTTTAAAAAATTCAATGCTATATCACTTGGTGCATGTATGGTAAGTATTAATGTTGCTTTACTGCCCATAGTACCATTTAGTAAGATGTTCTTTCTTATCCCTTTTAATGAGATACATATTTGCTTTTACTTCATGTTGGCATTTGACTGCTCTGCTACACTGGGGTGCAAGATCTACCATTGGTTTGCTGAAGTGTGACTTGGTATTGACTAGCTGGTATGCTTCTTGTCCTAGACTGTGCTCCTCTTTTACATGAGTAAGAAAGACTTTTCTTGACAAACATCCAAGCTTCTTGGACTCAGTGATTGTTCACTCCATTTTTTTTGCTGTTTCTGCTATTCTAGGATTGGTTTTGGGTGGTATTTTATGGTTGTTTGGAGGTGAATATGATTTATGGCAACTTACTGTTAACTCCACCATCTTGGATCCCAGAAATCAAAATGAATCACATAGGTGTATTTTTTAAAATCTTTTTAAATTTCTTTTTAATTTTTTTCTATTACATACACAAATAGTTTTCATCATCCTTTAGTAAACTTTTGAGTTCCATATTTTTTACCACTCTCCATTCCATTCTCCCTCCCCATGGCAGTGATAATCTGATATGAGTTGTGCATGTACAATCATCTTTAACCTATTTCTATATTACTCCTGTTGTGAAAGAATTAGAGCTAAGGGAAAAAGAAAAGAAGAGAAGGAAAAAAACATAAAAGAAGTTTTTAAAAAACAAACATAGTAATTTTGCTCTGTATTCAGACTTCATAGTTTTTTTTTCACCAGATGTGGACAGCATTTTCTTTATTAAGTCTCTCAGAAGTGTTCTTGATTAGTGAACTGCTGAGAGTATTTGTGTCCATCATAATTGATCATTTCACAATGTTACTGTTAATGTATAAAATGTTAATGTAGGGGAGGCTAGCTGGTGCAGTGGAAAGAGTACTGGCCTTGAAGTCAGGAGTACCTGAGTTCAAATCCGGTCTCAGACACTTAATAATTACCTAGCTGTGTGGCCTTGGGCAAGCCACTTAACCTCATCTGCCTTGCGATAACCTAAAAAAAAAATAAAATGTTAATGTATAAAATGTTCTTCTAGTTCTGCTGACTTCATACACCATCAGTTCATGCAAATCTTTCCAGGTCTTTCTGAAGACTGAACTCTCATGATTTTTTAATAGGACAATACTTCATCACATCCTTAAACCTTAAATTGTCAAATTCCTCAGTTGAACATCCCTTAAATTTCCAATTCTTTTCCACTACAAAAAGAGCTTCTATAAATATTTTTGGACATGGTAGACTTTTCCCCTACCATTGATCCATTTGGGATTGTAGTGGAATTATTAATGACTCAAACAGTATGCGCAATTTTATTGCCCTTTGGACATAGTTCCAAATTACTCTCCAGAATTATTAAAACAGTTCCCAATTCCAAAGCAGTACATTAGCGACTCAGTTTTCTCAAATCCCCTCTAACATTGATCATTTTCCTTTTTTTGTCACTTTAGACAATCTGATAGTCATGTAAACTATTGTTTTAATTTGCATTTCTCTAATCAATATTGCTTTGGATAATTTTTTCTTTTAACTGTAGATAGCTTTAATTTCTTCATCTGAAAATTGTCTATATCATTTGACTATCAATAAGTGAATGACTTGAATTTTTATAAAAATAACTCAGCTCTCTGTATATTTTAGAAATGAGTCCTTTATCAGAAATACAAGTTATGAAATTGTTTCCTAGTTTTCTTCACTCTTTCTAATCTTGGTTGCATTGGTTTTATTAAACAGGTAATATTCAGGGCAGCTAGCTGGTACAGTGAATAAAGCACTGACCCTGGAGTCAGGAGGATTTGTATTCAAATCCAATTCCAGACATTTAATAATCACCTAGCTGTGTGACCCTGGGCAAATCACTTAACCCCATTGCCTTGCAAAAAGAAAACAAAAAATCCAAATCCCTAGTATATTCTTTAAAAAAAATTATGTCGCAGAAGATCACACTTTTGTGTGTGTTCAAGCTTTTGTGTAGAAGCAAGTATTTGTGTTTTAAGTATTATTAAATGGATAATTAATATTATATATACATGTAAATATATATATATATATATATATATATCATAGACTATTTAGAGATGGACCTTAGAGGCCATCTTTTCATATCACCTTCATGTTACAGTTGAAGGAACTGAGATTCACACAGGTTAAATAACTTGTTTAAAATCCATGAGTATGTTTAAATTAAAACTTTAACTTCAAATCTTCCCTCTTATAGTAATGTATTTTCTAAAATGCCAGCAAATCTCTCATCATTTAATTCCACTCAAATATAGGCTTATATATTTAATCCATGAAATCATCATTTCACTTAAATCCCCTTTCCTCTCAATGCTGAGTCCTTAGTAGGTACTCAATAAAAATGTTTAAATGGATATGATCTTTAATTCTTAAATTGTGTGGCAAAACTTTGCAATATCCAGTAATATGGTAAAAAAGTAAGTCTAGTTGGGAAATTATTAAAAAGAAAAAGAAAAATATGCTTTTAAAATTAATTTATATAAAACATTTTTTATCAGATTCTGCTACTTTATTAGAAAGTTTCAGAGAACATGAATACAAAGAAAATGTGAAAGAAGTCTGGGAAAAAAGGAAATGGCTGGTTGGAAGACCAATTTCATTTCTGTGTATGTTAAGAATTTGTCAACTCCAATGAGAATGGCCCCAGGGTCAGACCTGGATAATAAAATACCCAGAATGTCAGTCATTTTCTTCCAGTTCTGGAGGAAACATGGGTTATTTTTCATTATATGTAGCTTGTACCCAAACAGCTACTGTAAAACACAGTCCATTAAAGTATATGTCTAGACTTCTGATAAATCCTGTTTAGGGGAAAAGCTACAGAGTGGTCATTAGGTATTTTTTCAAACATAGAGGAAGAATTTATAAACTTTTCCATTAATATCACTTCAAGGAAAAAGATATTAGATGATCAAAAGAGAAAGGAGTAGATATTACTGCTCCTTATAGTTTCTATGCTTCAGCTTAGCCTCCTTAATATGTTGCTATTTCTCAGCATTCCATTTTTGATCTCTGCATTTTCAGAGACTGTTGTTCTTTGCCTACAGTACCCTCCATCTGTCAACCCCACCCCAATGCAGAACTTAATTCAAAGATATCATTTGAAATGATACCTCCTCCCTACCAGGAGGACCTACCACTGGTCCTCTCACTTACCAGTGATCACTCACTCCAGAAATGACTTTTTTAGTTGCTGATCTGTGTTGTACACATTGCTTGCCCTACTCCCTCCCTCCAGGCCAATAGATCATAAGCATTCTTCAGGGTAAGGTCTGTGCTCTGTATAACAAATGATATTCTCTCATTTTCCCAGTCATCAATGGAATGAACAAGGCTGCTCCCTTGGGCTTGCTCCTATTCTTTTTTAGCATGATGTTTTCATCCATATTGTCAAATGCTTTCAGTGAAGTCAAACAGTATCGATGGTAAATTATTTGATTTGAAAATGTTTCAAGACAGGACCAAAATGGAGAAAGTGCTGTTGCATGATTTTCTGTTTGCAAATATTTTTACACTCAATAAAGTCTCTGAAACTGAGACACAACAAAGTATGCATTGATTCCCTGCTGCTTGTGTTAATTTTGGTCTAAAAATTAGCACCAAGAAAACACATGTGCTTCATCAGACAGCACCACACCATCCATATGTGGAACCTTTGGCTATAGCAAATGGAGAAGTTTTGAATACATTATATAAGTTAACTTACCTTGGCTGTATAACTTTCCTTTTTTTGCCAAGGCAATAGGGTTAAGTGACTTGCCCAAGGTCACACAGCTAGGCAATTATTAAGTGTCTGAGGTCGGATTTGAACTCAGGTCCTCCTGACTCCAAGGCCAGTGCTCTATCCACTGAGCCACCTAACTGCCCCACCCCCAGTATAACTTTCCAAGGAGGTACATACTGATAATGATATACATTGCTAGGCTTAGCTTAGTGTTTGAGAGGCTCCAGAGTGTGAGAGAGAAAAGGTATTAGACTGCCCACCAAGCTGAAAGTTTACAGAATTGTTGTGCAAACCTCATTATTTTATACCTGTCAAACCTGGACAGTCTACTAATGCCATGCCAGGAAATTGAATCTCTTCCTTTTAAATTATCTTAGGAAGATCCTGAATATCACCTGACAAGTTAAGACACTTGTTGAGTCCGTTTCTGAACTCACTTAACCTTCCCCAGGCTAGTGTTGAAAGGGCGAGAGACAAGGAAGACAACTTCTCCCTTTGTGCACCAAGGTGTACACCTTGGTACACCAAGGTCTCCATTTATTGAACCAAATACAAGTGCTTAAATATCCTCTTCAATCTCTAATCCACCCCCACTCCCATGGCACTTAGTAAAACAACGTTCTTTTGCTCAAAGGCACCAGGTGATGAAGATTTATAGTATTCCCACACACAACAATCCCTAAAAGACACCGAAGTTCTTTCCTGAACTAAACTGTCAAGCATTCAAATTCTACTACAGAGAATGCCAAATGACAAGCTGGCCCCATTATTTGAATGTCACACATAGACTACTTTATGGAGTCATCACAGAGGATAAGCACTCATAGAGTGTCACATTAAGTGATACAAGGACATTCTTAAGGTCTCTCTTAATAACTTTGGAATTGATTGTTCACAATGGGAGACACTGACAGAGGGCTTTCCAACAAGGCATGGTGTGCTCTATGAGCAAAGCAGAATTGAAGTAGCTCAATGGAAATGTGAAATGCATAACTTTATAGAATCCACCCCAGGTATTCACATGACCTATTTGTGCCCAACCTATGGTAGAGCATTCCAAGCCCATATTGATCTGATCATCCACAGTCAGAAATACTGATGTCATTTTGGTCCTTTTAAAGAACAAAGGACAACAACCAACCAATAAAACAATCAACTATACAATAGATACACACAGCCACAGATATTGTAATTATCTCTAAAGTACTAAAATACATATTACAAGAAAGAAATGGAAAGGGGCAAGATGGGTATGAGCAAGCTGCAAGATATAACCAATGAGGTACTTTGAAAAAGAATAGAAGAGTAAGATATCATCAAAGAATTTTATGACAGAAGATATCTTATCACATAGGGAAATTGAGGAATGAAAGGTAGATAGCCACATTGCTCCACTAGTAATCTTTCAAAGTTGACTGGTTAAGCATGTTGGGTGGACCACATGTGGGACATTTGGAAACTATGGATGAGAATCTCACAGGATGGGAAGTCATGGTAGGTTAGAATCAGCATTATTGTGATATATGAAAAATATTCAATTGTATTTTTTTGTTCCTCCTTATGAACTTTTTGGTACTCCTTATGATTTTTATCTCCCAATTAAAGTACTTAAAGGAAGCACTCATTATTTTAAGACATTAACTTTCTGTTCAGTATACAAAATATTAATCTTATTACTTTATTAATTAAAAATAACATTTTCAAACAATGTTTCCTGTTCTCCCTAGTGCTTTTTTAAATTTTGTTCGAAGATCTTATCAATTTCCAAGAACTTCTCAGTCTTCTCTGCTCTGTAGATGTTGCCATATGGACTGCTTTTATTTTTATACTAAGTAAAGCAAGTATGATGATCAAGGATCTATGAAAAGATAGAGAAAAGACAGTAACAAGAAGAGTATGATAGTATCAAATTCAGAGGGGGAGAGGAAGGAAGGAACAAACATTTATTAAATTCCTGCTATGTACTAAGAAATATGCTAATGTTTTTTTTGATACTGATAAACCTGGAAGATAGGTTCTATTTTTATCTTTATTTTATAATCGAAGAAACTGAGACAGAGTTTAAGTAATTTGCCCAGAATCACATAGCAAAGAGTGTCTTTGGCAACTTCCTTAATTTAGCTCCAGCTCTTGATTCTTTGTTCCCTCCTGGTTTCCTTTAAATTTTATTGAAATTGTTTTGTATATATTTGCTTTTGTTTGTTCCCCCCCCCCCCCATTACATTTAAGTACCTTAATGATAGGAACTGGTTTTTGCCTAGTTTTGTTATCTCTATCACTTAGTACAGAGTCTGGTGCATATTATTTATTGTTTAGTTTATCAGTGAAGTCTGACTCATTGTATCCATATGGACTTGGATATTCTTGGGAAAGAATGGTTTGCTATTTCCCTCTACAGTGATTAAAGCAAACAGAAGTTAAGAGATGGTCATAAGACATAGCAATTAAAATACTGTTCATTTTGGAGAGAGAAGTTTTGATTGGATAAAATTGGAAGCCATAGTGCAGACTTAAGAGAGAGATGAAAGTGAGTCTCCTATTGTAAGTGGCCTTCTCAAGGAGGCTAGACACAAGGGAGAACTATTGGACAAAATAGTTAATAGTAATGGGCAGATCAAGACAGGGATTTTTGAGGATTCAAGAAACAGACATGTTTGTGGACTGGAAGAAATCAGCATATATACAGGTAGAGATTAAATTTAAGTCTGATCATTGGAATGATAGAGAGTACAGTCTGCTGGAGAAGATGGTTTGAAAAGTGATCATTTGTGTATGTGGAGAGCTTTGCCTTGGCAAGAAGAAGATCTACATCATTTGTGAGACCAGTGAATACAAAAGGTATCTTGAATGATATGAAGTAAGGAAAACAGAAAGATCACTAAGTGAGTGGTCTCATTTTTCAATGAATTTTGAAAAATTCTTAGGGGAAGGTGTGGAAAGGGATGATAAGATTTCCTGAAACTTCTGTGGTGAAAAGGATAATGAATCAATTAGGTAGATATAAAAGATATAAAAAGGCAGGTATGTAGCATGAATTTATGGTGAAGTTAGTTTCAAGTAGTGAAGTACAGAGAGGGAAAGATTAGGAACAAAGAGAATGCCCACACTCTTCTGGGCTCACATTTCTATGATCACCTAATCCTAGAGAGTTACCAAGGACAAAAGATATTCTGGGTGGAGTCATAATGTGAGGGATGCAAGACTGGGATGTGAAGGGGAGTCTTATCAATCAATGCTTAGGTACAATGCTTGGGAGACAATAGTGGAAGTAAGAAAACTTATTGAAAATAGTCTCAGTGATTGCAGATCTATATTTAGCTATCACATTACTGCTTCCCTCCCAAATAATAGCATTTATAATTCCTATGTAATTAAATCCATCTTTCCAAAGCACCTTTCCTTGACAATGTACCATAATCTTTTTGACTGTTCTAACTAGATAAGGTTTTGTTTTCCCTTTCATTTTCCTGGTAACATAAAATAGAAATTTTTTAAAAAGACAAATTCCCTCTTTAATCTGACTATACTTTTGTCTTTTCTTGCTACATAAATATGTATTTTAGCTTTACATTTTTACTTGAACCAAATGCTTCAAAGTGACATAGCACAATCCAATGGTCTATGACTTTTATTTTTTATTATTTACAATGCCAAATTTGGATGAAGCATGTTTGATTTTGGTTTTAGTCTATAGACAGTGCCCTGCTGAAATCCAAATTAATTGAAAGGTAACAAATACAGATATGTAGAAAAAAGGAGAGAAAAGACAAGTCATGGGGGCTATGTTAATGGTGAGAATGAGTATATAAACCTCAAACTCTGTTCCCACTCTTCATTTGCCCTCTTTCTTTTTCCTATTTCAGCTCCTCGTTTAAACCTGATTTATTTATCATAATAAATTACTAAATCTAGTCATTACCTTCTTGGATCCATCACACATATCAAACCAATTCTTCAAGCAAATTAATCCTTCCAAAACATGACTGATCATGGTAGTGTCCTGTTTAATACTTTTAAAGGCTAACAACTGGTAAAGAATAAAGTCCAAGCTCATTTTTGTGACATTCTACTACCAATCTACTTTACTCCCACAGCCTTATTCTTTATTATTCCATAAAGGTTGGATTACTCTATATTCCCCAAATATCATTTATGCTTTTTCACTTTTGTTGGATGACACTTTCCACCCTTACTGCCTTTTTTTTTTCTCTTTGGAAGACACTTGTGTTCCACTAAATTGTTTCACTTACATAATCTACTGCTACATGCCACCATCAGTTTCACCTTTTTGCTTCAAAGGTAGCAAACTAATATTCCTAAGATGCAGAGTGAAGTGAACTTGAGGAAAGCTATTCAACGTAAATATAAAGTAATGTGCTAGCAAACAACTTTGCTGGTTATTCTATTCTGACTGCCTGAAAGTCTTTATCTAGTATCTCTCCGGGCTAGCCAAATGCAACTTCTACTAGGAAATTTACTTTTATCTTTCTTATAAAGTCTGACTTCTCCCTCCTCTGGACCTTCATAAAATTTATCTGTTTCTTCCCTCTTTTGGTGTTTATATTTTACTTCATACTTTAGCTATTTGTGTGTAGCCCAAGATCATCTAACTTGTTTTCAGGATTTTTGTGAAGATCTCAAAGACTTGGAAACTGTCACAGAGGATCACAGGAATAGTGGGGTTTTGTGTATAAGGGAAAAAATCTGGGGTCATGTTGATCTTCTTTAACAAGGTATATATACTGCGATGGACCTGGAGTCATACAATATTCAACTGTGTCTGCTTCTCATGTGGTCTTCCATGGATATCAAGAAAGGAGTCTGAGATCACTACACAAGATGATTTTTGGCAAGTTGGACTAACCAGGGCAATATTGCCTTTAAGAAGAGAATTCCATAATCAATACTGCTCAGGGTTTGTGTATTTATTAGCTATTCAGTTTTTCAGTTATTAAGTTTACACTGAAAAACGGAATAACTGAATAACTAATAAATACCCTTAATAAAAACCTAGTGAGATAATAGATATGCCTTGGTCCTCTCTGTATTTCTTTTTCTCCCAAGAAGGGAGAGAAAAAGTACCACTTTTCCTATCCCTGCCCCTAGGAGTGGGAATTAGGGAAATTTTCATGTATCTATAGGAGATGTGAATAATGAAGTAAAGTAAAAGGCATAAAATTGAAAGTGATTGTAATGATTGGTTAACAGAATTTTACTGAGTAAAACAGAGCAGACCAGAGACAAAGGGTCAGTAATCAAGCTTTGTTTTAATTGCTTTCTTTGCAAGGAACATATTTGCAATCAGGATTGCTCCACCTTGATATAGCCAAAGTAAAGCCCACTAGTGTAGGACAATACAAGTACAGCTAAGTAAGACAGCACAGATGTTCGTGAGTACTGTGGGAATGATTAAGTTGAATATTTAGTTCTGAGGCACTTTATTTTTTCCCTTGGATACAGAGGGATTCTGTATTCTGATTCACTTCACTTAACATAGGTAAGTGCAAATCAGGGAAGAATACAGGCTAGTCAGGATTAATGAATTACTCTAGGCTATTTGTTCTCTCTGATTCCCAGACCAGAGTCTGCCTATGAAAAGGATTTCTAGAGACTAAATTATTAACAAATTCAATATACATGTGATATTAATATGAAAATCATAATTCTCTGTTAACATTATATTCTAACAAGATTAGGGAAGTTTACCGATTTCTAGTTTGTATGTATAATCAAAATTATAGTAATCATATGCTTCAGCTGTGCCTCCTTATTATGTCTTCAGCAAGACGGTTGGGTCTCAGATCTTGTGCCAGAGTTCATAATCTGGGAGGTCTATTAGTCATAAACAAATCAATCAGTGACTTTTCAGCAGTGAGAATTTGTAACATTCATGATTTTAGTGTACCCAGCCTAGATTGTTGTATGACTATTATGTTTTCCTTGATATCCTACCAATATTACAAATTTGCATTTAAACAAAGGCTTTCGATGCCTAAAACTAGGGAATGACTAACGATATGAACTCTAAATACCAAAACTAGCTATAGGAAAAGATGTTTTGAGGAAGGAGAAATAATATCCCTCATACTACAGTATGAAGGTGACCGTTGACTCTAGTAGTTAAAGTGACGCTGTGTTCTCACAATTATATTTTGTAATCCAGATTTAGCTATTCAATCATGGACACTTGTTGTATTATATGAATAGGATATATTTCCATGGCTAGATTATCCTCTCTCTCAGAGCCTAAATCAGAAAAGAGGAACAAGAAAGAAGCCCCTTCTAAGTGTGTTGCCCCTTATGTCCCTCTCATGCACAGGTGAGCAGTGGATTTGAATAGAATTGCTCCCAGTATCATTTCAATCAGCTGCTCAAGATACTTTCAGTATGCAAATAAATTGAAGACAGCAGGGCATGGGGAACATCTGGACATGTTAAGCTTCCTCAAGCTGTGAATTCCACTTTACATTAGTGGCTCAGAGCCACAAGTACTTTCCCCCAAAGGTTTCCTCCCTTCCCTGATGTCCTCTATATTCTCATTATAGAAATTTCTATCTACTGAATCACTGAGATCAGGGAGAGTGGTAGTAAAGAAAAGTGGACACTGACTCCCTTATGTTCACCTTTCTTCCCCTGAGTAGTTAGGGATTTGCTAGAAGATTTCAAAGCCACACTTAGGAGGTGATCAAGTCAGTTTGGGGCAGGAAAATACTCTTATTCATGCCCCACTGTTTCCTCTTTTATTAATGAACTTCACTCAGAGAATCATAGTGTTGGAATTATCCTTAGAGGTCATGCAATCCAACTTCACCTAACACATAATTAAACTGTCACCCAGAGAGCCTCAGATTTGTCCAGCTAGCAAGTAATGGAGCTGATACAAGAACCTAGGTCTACGACTTCTAGTTTGGTATTGCTCCCTAATAAACCATATTGACCCAGTTTTTGTTAATTATTCTTTACATTTATCTCACATTTTAATATCTGACTCTTCTATGGATTGCTTCTATTGCTGCTTTCTAGATCCAACAAGAAATAGAATCCATCTCTACAATATATAACCTTAAAATACATGAAAACATGTATTACATCCCAAGTAAGTCTTCTTTTTGCAGGATTTATCTCCTTTTTATTTAATTCATTCTCCATACACAATTACTGCAGAACAAGGTTATTCATTCAGAGAATTGCATCATTGTGGTAATAATTTCAACTTATTTTTAATATTATTAGCATCATTCACTTAGTTATTAATTGTAAAATACTTTTAAAGTAAATATTTCTTTTCTATTGAAGAATTGTATAAAATACAGGGACAATGGAATGAATGCTGTGGTTTGGGTTAACAGTAAGTCCCCAGTATTATTCTATTCTTTTGGGGATTAGTGACATATCAAATCTGCCACTTAGCTTAGGAGGAAGTTTTGGGGTGTGTGTGTATGTGGGCTTTAGTCTCATATCCCACCCTGGGAATTCTAAGTTTTGAGATCCAGTATGGGCATTTCAAAAGATTTCCCCAGTGAATTTGGGTGAAGTTGAAAAACTCTAGGGTATGCTTATATTACTTTTTTCCCTAAGTTCCAATATTTCTCAGTTGTATGTCAATTTAGATGACTAAGCTTTGGAGTTCTTTTCCTTTGAATTTATTTAGTTAATTTTTTTTAATTTTCCACTTCTTTTTTTCATTCAGAGACAATGCAGGAACTTAAGAACAATGCTAAGTAGTACCTGTCAATAATGAACAATTACAAGGAAATTACTGATTTTCAAAGTAGGTAATTATAGACACAGGTAACTGAACACCATCTGTACTCAGGAGCCCATTTTGAATCTATTATAACTAAGTAACCCAAATTATATAGAGCTTTGAATTCTGAATGTCCCTGATGGCTACATTGGACCACAGGAAAATAAAGACAGCATTAAAGGCTTTCTTGGTAATTGAAAATCTGGCAAGGAGGCTTTATTTACAGTAACATGTTATACTTGCTCATCTTTCAGTCCCCATTCACTTATTCCTCACTTTCTCCTCATATTTCTCACTTTTGTTCCTGCATTAATCATGATTTTGGTCTTTCTGAAAGATTCATTTAGGTTTTAGATATTATAAAATTCTGTACTTTGGCACCATTTTGTCATTTTAAAGCAGACTCTCAATACCCTGAATTTAGCTTCAGTTTATTATTCATTTTTCAATACCACATTTAATTTCCTGATGATTGTCTCAGCTGTATGAAACTTTGTATGGATGCAATGAATGAGTGAATGGAAATAGATGGACACTGGAACTAGCCTGTGCCTGCTCACCTGCCTCTTTTCTTTTCTTTTAAGTTCTCCTAATCTGAATTCTTTGTTGTTTTTCTTTTTTGCACCTCTGTCCCTTTTGTACTCCCCTTCTCAGATGGTTAGAAACTTTAATTAGAACTAACAAAACCATTTTCCTTTTTTTTCTCTTCTACTTTGTATTGTTCTTTCAGTCATAGATCTCTTTTAAGCATAGTAGTTTAGGGATTGTAAATATACTGTATATTATCTAGAGAAAAGAGATCCAGGGGACCCACAGTTCATTTAATTGAAATATCACAGCTATTTAGTGATTCTCAGTCAGTAAAGTCAAGGATTTAGGGGATGTTGAGATATATTTGAACTAACCATTACTAACACCTTATAAATCTCTTGACTTTCCATTTATAGGGAGTATATTCTATTTTCAAAATAAAGGCATGGTTCCACATGTACCAGGGAATGTCAATAACTAAGGGACATAACTACATAACATTCATTAGAATGGACATGCATTTTCACTAACTGTCCCCCAAGCCTGGAATGCTGTCTCTATTTGTTTCAATTTCTTCTCTTATTTCTTCAGACCTCTAGTAAAATTCTACCTACTGCAAGAAGAATATCTTGATCCTTTTTAAACCTAATATTTCTCTTCTGAAATTATCTCCTACATATATTTTACTTGTGCACACTTGCCTGTGTATGTCCCCCATTGGATTGTGAGTTCCTTGAGGGCAAGGGACTGATCTGACTTTTCACACTAGCATGATGAAAATACTTCATAAATGTTTTTTAAATAATATTGTTATTGCCCTCATTTCTAGGTCTACATCTGAGATACCTCTCATTTCTTCAATGAAAAGCTGGACACTGTTCTTGTTTCTGAAAAGTGTTGTTTTGAAGATGTGCTTAAAATCACCTCATTTTGATGATTCCTACACATATTACAGGGACAACTAAGTAGCTAGGTGTATAAAGAGCTGCACTAGAGTTTGGAAGTCTCATCTTCCTGCATTCAAAACTGGCTTCAGACACTTACTAGCCCTGTGACCTGTGGAAAATCATCTAGCTTTGGTTGCTTCTGTTTCCTCTTCTGTAAAATGATCTGGAGGAGAAAATGGCAAACTATTCCAACATTTTTGCCAAGAAAACCCCAAATGAAGTCACAAAGAGGTGGATGAGACAGAAATGACTCAACAACTTTTTTTTTTTAGGTTTTGAATTTTGGATTTTTTTCAACAACTTCTTAAGTGAAGTGTATGATTAACTTGTAGTAAAGTTTGTAATAGAGGCCCCTGGCTGCCTTTCTTTTTGTGTTTCTTTTACTCTAGAATTGACCCTGGAGATCCTGAAGGGTCATATTGAGTCTGAGAGTGCTGCTGACAGGGTACTTTTATTTTTAAATTTTTTTATGCTTTTAAAAAATATTTTATTTTCCAATTACATACAATAATAGTTTCTACCTATAATTTTGTAAGGATTTGAATTTTACAATTTTCCCCCCACTCTTCCTTCCCTCCCCCCATCTCTTCACAGAAGGCAGCCTGATAATCTTTACGTTGTTACTTTGCTATACATTGATCAAAATTAAATGTGTTGAAAGCTAAATCATATCCTTGAAAAGATAATAAAATATTAAAGATAGCAAAATTATGTTGTAAATAAGATACTTTTTTTAACAAATGAAGGTAATAGGCTTTGGCCTTTGTTTAAACTCCACAGTTCTTTCTCTGGATAAAGGTGGTATTCTCCAATGCAGGTACTCTAAAATTGTCTCTTATTATTGCATGGATGGAATGAGCAAGTCCATTAAGGTTGATCATCACCTCCATATTGTAGTTAGAGTGTATAATGTTCTTCTGGTTCTGTTCATGTTGCACAGCATCATTTCATGTAAGCCTTTCTAGGCTTCTCTGAAATCCCATTTCTCTTGGTTTCTAATAGAACAATAGTGTTCCATAACATACACAACAATTTGTTCAGCCATTCCCTAATTGATGGACATTCACTCGATTTCCAATTCTTTGCTACCACAAACAGGACTGTTATGAATATTTTTGTACAAGTGATATTTTTACCCTTTTTCATGATCTCTTCAGGGTATAGGCCCAGAAATGGTATTGCTGGATCAAAGGGTATGCACATTTTTAATGCTCTTTGGCCTTAATTCTAGATTGCTCTTCAGAAAATTTGGATGAGTTCACAGCTCCACCAGCAATGTATTAGTGTACCAGATTTTCCACATCCCTTCCAACATTGAACATTGTCCTTTCTGGTCATAGTAGCCAATCTGATAGGTGTGAGATGGCTCAATTTGCATTTTTCCAATCAGTAATGCTTTAGAGCAATTTTTCATATGACTATGAATAGTTTTGATTTCCTCATTTGTAAATTGTCTTTGCATATCTTTTGGCCATTTGTCAAGTGGGGAATGGCTTGGGTTTTTTTTTTATAAATTTGACTCAGCTCTCTGTATATTTTAGAAATGATTCCTTTGTCAGAAATACTAGTTGTAAAAATTGATTCCCAGTTTACTACATTTCTTTTGATCTTGGGTACAGTGTTGTTGAGGTTGCACCAGCTATGGCAGCATCAAGTTTTTGACAAGGAAAAGCTATCAGAATTTTACTTCATATTGAATTTTCTTTTAGTCATCAAAATTCCATATCTCTTTGAAATTTACAAAATGGTTTCTTCATATTGACCCTTTGATTTATGTAGTTCAGGTATGTATGTTGTTATTTTATGGATGAAGGAAAAGAAATGTCCATCAATTGTGCCTCCTTTTTGCTGATACATCCATAATATTTTTCCTGTTCATATATATATTTGATCATATTGTGTATATCCTGTACCATTTTCCTGGCACAAAAATCCCTTTAAAATGTTGCCACAGCCCAGTCATGCCAAGCATCCTCTCTCTATACAATTTGGAATCCTCTATTCTATATTTTGAAGTCATGCAACAGAAAACTTCTGGTGTTTAAAAATAGGGTCTTCATTTCTAGGAGAGACCAAAGTTGAGTCAAAATTGCAAAAAATTTCAGGTTGTTAATGTAGAAGTTGTAATATTCAATGATTTTGGTCAAAATAATGCAATTCATTTCCTATTGATGATTAAGAAAAGACCATTTAACCCAGTGGTAGTATATAATCCACTTATAAACAACAAAAATTTTAAATAAAATACTTCCAAGGTCTAATACTTCTCATTTTTTTATAGCTCTGTACATTTCCAGATCATTTAATTGACTTGATATTTAGTTTGCTGTTCTTAACAACTTCCAATAGGTCAGACAAATATTGTTATTACTGTTACTGTTACAGAAGGATAATTATATTTATATATTAAATGCTTAAGAGGGAAAAGGTAAATGGCATGGTAAAAGTCACCTTAAAAGTTATTATATGGACAGACTGTCGTAAGTAACAGCTTGCCCTTGTCTTGTCTTGTCTTCCTTGTCTTAAAAAATATAACTCTTAACAAAACAGAACTACTTAAGAGTTCTTTTTTTTTAAGGTTTTTGCAAGGCAAATGGGGTTAAGTGGCTTGCCCAAGGCCACACAGCTAGGTAATTATTAAGTGTCTGAGACCAGATTTGAACCCAGGTACTCCTGACTCCAAGGCTGGTGCTTTATCCACTACCACCTAGCTGCCCCCCACTTAAGAGTTCTAATTGAGCTCACTCAAAGCTATACTCAGAGTTTCTTCTTAGGGAATGGCTGCCACTATGACTAATTCTTTATTAGAAAGGTTTGCTCAGTACCATTTCATTTTTTTATTTTGATCATTTTTTTTGATGATTATAGGCTGCCTCAAGAATTCCAAGTTGAATAATATAAAATATAATATAATATATTATAATGATAAAATATTATAAATATTTTATTGATCATTTTTGATGATTATAGACTGCCACAAGAATTCTAACTTGAATAATAGAAAATATAATATAATATATTATATTATAAATAATTATAAAATATGAAATGTAAAATATAAAAAGTAAAGTGTGAGAACTAAGACCCAGCATAAGTTCATCAAGTTATGTCAAAGTAATTTACATTATTTTATTTTTTTTGGAGAGAATTAAAAGACTTGATCAGAGAAATGCCAAAGACTTGGTATAGCTGAATTTCAGTGATGTATTTGACAAAATTTCAAATGATATTCTTATGGACTAGGTAGAGAAATGTGGGTTACATGTATAGGAAATTTGATTTAGGACTTTTTTTTGTTTTACTTTGTTTTGTAGCATATTTTTTTTTACTTCATCCCCACTTAATATAATTGGGATCTGGATTCAGTAGACTTGAGTTCAAATTCAAACCTTGCTATTGACTATCGGTGTAACATTGACTAAGACACTAATCTCTTTGAACTGCAGTTTCCTCTTAAAAATGAGAATGCTGGACTAGTGACTGGTGACGATAACTCTCATTTTGAAAGCACTTTATTTTGATGTCCTTAATTCCTTTTTAATTTTATACTCATGCATTTATTTTTAATTTAAACTTTAAAAAAAGAAGTAAACCTTAAGTTTATCTCTCTATAACCTTCTTTCCCCCGTTTGTTTGTTTTGAAAGGCAATGGGGTTAAGTGACTTGTCCAAAGTCACACAGCTAGGTAATTATTAAATGTCTGAGGTTGGATTTAAATTCAGGTCTTCCTGACTCCAGGGTCATTGTGCCATCTAGCTGACCCAGAAAAAAAAAAACATTTAAATAGTTACTCTGTTCCAATAACTCTTCTAGACACCAGAGATAGAAATATAGTGAATAAGAAACAATTGCTACTTTCAAAAAATTTACATTCTAATAGGTAAAACAACTTACATATATGTGTGGGATAAATAGATTTAAAAAAGAAACTAGTCAATAAGTCAATAAGAATTCATTAACTGACAAGACACTAGGTCAAGTGCTGTTGATAAAAAGGTAAAAAAAGATGCCTCTCTCAAGGAACTTTTATGGGAGAAATATTTCCTCTTTGAGTTCATGTTGGTGATTACTCCTGACGAAATAAATTTACCATCATGCAAAATTATAAAAGTTAAAAATCTTGATTTTGTTATGCATAGCAACAATTATGATTTTAATGAGACTTTTTATAGACAAAATTATAACACATGTAGAAATATCTATATATTTACCCATCTATCTTTATTTTATCTATTACCTTTCTTGTATATCCTATTAGACCATAAAAGTTGAAGAAATGAAGTTTAGCAGAATCATAGTCGCATATATTCCTAAAGAAAACAAATCTAGTTAAACAGACTATAACTAAATTAAGTCAGATTAAACTCTATTTATAAAAATCAAGTGACTCCTATTAACAGCTAAATTAATATCCTTTGATATCTTATCTGAAGAATGTTAAAAAGTCTTTTCCTTAATTCTATATCTTTGCTAAGCTTAATATTAACTGGATTCATTAAAATATGAGAGCTTTCCATCACAGAATTCACAGTCTATGGAAAGATTACATAAAAGTAGCTAAGTACACACAAAATATACAGAGTTAAAAATAAGGCTTAAAGTTGAAGGGATCATGAAAGGTTTTACCTATAAGATGGTACCTAATTTGTTCTTGCAGTATGTGAGGGATACTATTAGGAAGAGGTGATGAAGAAATGCATACCCCTCCTGGGGAAATATGTTGATTTCTGGGATCATTGCTTTCTCTAATTTGCCTTTTAATTGTCTGCCTCTTTAATTTCATCCATTTTGCTGGATCTTTATATGTCCCCAGATTTATTATTTATTTTATTAATAAAATTTATTTATTATATTAGTAATGTTTCCTAGGCTACAAGTCTGAGCACTCTTCCCTTCCCTTCCATGAATCTCATCAGTTTCCCCTTGGTTAAAGTATCAGCTTTATAAAGATTAGTCTGCCAATATATTCAGCCTTTAAATCTTCTTTTTTAAATTCTATATATTTATCAACTATACATCGGATGTTTTTTTCCTTTGGATGTTGTCTAGGCATCCCAACTTCTCTTTTATATGTCACATTTTCTTACTGAAAGTGGTTCTTCCTACATCCAGAGTAACTACCTTACCTCTTCAACTTTAGAATCCTTGTTTTCTTTCAAGGTTTATAGGGTGACTCAGGAGAGGAAGAACACCACTGGTTATCTAGAGCTACAATGAATGTTTTTTATTTAATTAAGATTAAAAATACTTTTGCAATAAAATGCTGAATTTATTACCTAAACAGGTTGTGTAAACTTAAGATGTAAAGTCTTGAAGGATTTAGCTTTAGTCAAGATAAGTAGTCAAATTGGGAAATTATTTAGGGGAAATCAGGTATGTATAAAGAATATTCCTAATAATTTGAAAATAGATATTTCAGAAAGCAACTCCAAATACTTGCGTGTAAAGATATCCTTGCTGAAGTTCTTAGAGAAAATATTTTCTGATGGATTAGGAAAGCCATTTGTATAACACAATATAGAACTTTTCAGGACCACATTATTTTGAGAGTAAGTCCCTAGCCTAAATGAGTTATAACTCCTGTGTCAGTTTTAATAAAGTAATAAATTATATAGCAATATTTAAATAAATGGATTCATATAGTGATTTGCTCAACTTAATAGGGACACTTATGCACTAAGAAAGGCAAATTTGGTATTTTACATGAATACCTTGTTCTCAACACAACTGATCACTCCTAAGAGCTATTCTCTCTCCTCTGCATTTTTGATAAACCATTTTCTCCTAGTTCTCCTCTTACAACTCTTACCACTCCTTTTTTCTTCACTGCTTTATCTTCACACATTTTTAAAGTGGAAGATTGACATGGTTCTATACAATACTGCTTCTCAGAGTTATGAAAACTGAACAGCAAAGGTTTTAAATCCCATCACAGGATGCCTGCAGATTAAGGATTTCTTGATATCCTAATGAATAAGGTAAACTTTTAAGAGAAAAAAAGCATAAATGATAGCAACTAATGTTATCTTGAGGGGAAAGAGCAAAAATATGGAGAGATACAACAGTATTCATACATTTTGCTAGGTCACAAGATTTTTTATTTGTCCATATCTTTTAACCACAAACCATTTTCCCATTCAATATTGGATGTTGTCTCCATTTCTTTAGATTCTGATTAACATTCCCCTCTCTAATCGCTACCTTCTTAGATTCTTTTTGCTGAAAGGCATACTGAGTTTGAATAGCAACCAAGTGGTAGAGCTGGAACCTGAACCTAGTTGCTTTACTACATCACATTATTTCACCCATAGAAAGGTTTCTTTTTCTCTGCAACTATCCATGTAAAATTATTTTATTCTGACCTTAAGAAATAAAATCAGAGGGGCAGCTAGGTGGCACAGTGGATAGAGCACTGGCCCGGGAGTCAGAAGTACCTGAGTTCAAATCTGGCCTCAGACACTTAATAATGACCTAGCTGTGTGGCCTTGGGCAAGCTACTTAACCCCATTGCCTTGCAAAATCTAAAACAAAAAGAAATAAAATCAGTATTTATATAGCAAGAGAATTAAAAAAAAGATGATTGCACATGAAGCTGTGAATCTATTACATAGAACTTGCCATTACTTTTTAAATATATAATAGAGTTATCAAGTGATTTTTCTTTTCATTTCCTTTTTAACAACCCCCTCCCCCACAGTCTAAGGATGGCTACAATTAGACATAAATATATGAATGCATACTCATCCTATACTACATCTATTTGTCAGTTCTTTCTCTGATTGTAAATAGCATCTTCCTTCGTAGGCCCTTTGAAGTTAATTTGGTTGTTTCTAATAGTCAAAATGACTTCAAGTTGTTCTTGAATCAACATTGCTGTTACTATATATATATATACATATATTATATGTATATATATATATATATAAAACTTTCACTTTTATCGACAATTCCTTTATCCATTGTAAAGGAAATAAAAACCAAGGGATTCAAATAGTTCATAAAATCTACAAATCTTTTTCAGAGGTTTATGCTTCTTGCATATATCTAATTAGAAAACAGTGTGACATATTGGAAATAACACTGGATTTTGGGTTAGAGGATCCTAATTAGAATTCCATCTCTGCTACCTTCTACCTATATGACCCTATCACTTAATCACTTTGGTCCAAATATAAAAAAAATAGAGTTAAACTAGAAGATCTCTAATGCTCCTTTCTAGATCTTGATCTTTGGATAGGGAGGGAACCTATTCAGAGAAAGTAGCTTCTCATTCTCCAAGGAAAGTAGATATATAGATAGATAGCTTGACATATTTAGACATATTTCCAAAGAAGTATTGCAAAATATGTCATAGAAAAAAAGGGTCAAAAGAAGAGAAGATAAGCAATAGTAGTTCAGGACCCTGCTGACAAGGTAGTGAGGAAGCTATCTGTTATCCTGACTAGAACAACACAGACATTTCCTATCTTCATCTTTCTCAGATTTGATATGAGAAAAAGAGAAATTGTATGTGTCAAAACTGATTACTAGTACTCAACTTTGTTGATTTATGTAATGACAAACAATAATAAAAACACCTTGGAACTATTTCTAGGGTTCATAAAGTCTTGCATAAAAAAATTGAAGACCTTAAGGATCTAGTGATGATTACCACTGATGATTGAAGCTAGGAATTTTTGGTACAAAATTATTTTTTGGCACAGAAAAATATTGTTATTAAAATTTATTTTGGAGTAGATTTATAAATATGATTTCTAACAAATAGATTTAGAAATTCATAAGCTGAAATGAAATAGTGAATGAGAAAAGAATCTAGATTTTTGGAAAATGGTTTAAATTATAGAAAATCTATATTTTGAGTCAAAGAAATAATACAATTAGTGAAGTGAGCTGAAGAAATAATTGCATGGAATCTTATAAACCAGACCATAAGAGCTTTAAACTGAAATATAAGTGAATGATATAGGAACTGCTTATATATTTTTGGAATCCCAGATAGTATAGTGAGTAATGGCTATAATATAAACAACCAGTATTTTTGTAGAGAGATGTACAGGAGACAAAAAATATTTAAGAAAGCAATAAACAACAAAATACATAGTCTTAAATAGATATCTATGCATAAATGAACAAAATATGTGTAATAAAGTAAAAATTGAAATCTTGATATAAGGAGTTTAATTTGATCCCAGAACTATCCTTGAATTTTATTAGAATTGGACTCTATAGGACTATGGTTCTGCAAGAATTTACAAAATTAGTCAAATGGTCATGGAGGAGAGGCAGAGGAGAAATAGTAAGAAAATTTTCAAATTGACAAAATATGTTCCTCTGAAAAAAATCCAGGAACTTTAGTGGGGAACCATGGCAGAAAACATTATATGAAGATCAATGGAGGGAGAAAGAGAAATGAAATGAGATTGTCCTGGAGATATAGACTCTTTTAGTAGAAGGAAATAACAGATAAGGAATTAGGGAAATCATTCAAAAGCTAGGTTCAAAAACTTGATGTAATAGTACTAGCATCCTTGGATTATATGGACATTTGCTCCATATGGACATTTGTTCCTCTGATAATTCTAGACATTTCTTAATGATAATTTAATTCTTCAAAAGCTCCAGCATGCAACAAGGGAAACTGCTATTGCAGAACGGATTCTCTCCAGTAAAGAAGAGCTAGAGTTTGGAGAAAAAATGATGAGAATCTTGGTGAGCGGTGATATTTCTAATTCATTATAGAATCTGGCATAAGGGCAGAGAGGAAGACTGGATATAGACTGATGAGCATTTATTATGAGTACATTTTGAAGGGTTCAGAAAAAGGATAGGTAATTAATGGAGATGGATACTAGATTTGAAGTCAGAGTACTTAGCTTCCTGTCCTCACTGCTGCTACCTATCTGGTGAAGCTGGACAAGTCAGTTAACTTCTTTGGGTATCAATCCAATCATCTTTTGAATGGAGAAAAGAGATTTGGTGCTTCCAAGTGTTTTCCAAGGTTCTTTCCTTCTCTGAATCATATGCTCCTAAGGATAGAGCAATATGGGATAGGACATGCAACATTTAGGTAGTTTGAAATATGGTTTATTGAAACTAAAATGATTTGTGGAGAGGATGGTTCAGCTAGGTGATGTTGGGACTGGAATCAGGAAGACTCTTCTTCCTGAGTCAAAATCTGACTGATCTGTTAGACCCTGTTAGACCCTTAACCCTATATGCTCCAGTTTCCTCAACTTTAAAATGACCTGGAAAAGGAAACAAATCACACTAATATATTTTCCCAGAAAAGTCAAATGGGGTCATGAAGAGCAAGCAACCAAATTCTGTGGGGAGATATCTCATGGATTTGTTTTTCTAAACCTCTCCCTTGACTGTGTGAGTTTTCTACAATATAGCTTTTAAGGAACTATAAGGAAGTTTAATTTGTTGTCACTCTGTTTCTTAGACAGACAAGGACTGGGTTTTCTAATCCCAAGGGTCCTTAATCTATTATGCCACAAAGTTACTTATTTTGCACATATTAGTAACTTAATACACACTTATCAAAATTGAACCACTGTTACTTATGCCTGATATATGCTCTTACCTTTCTTCCTGTTTTTTAGAATTCATTATTCTTGTCAAAACTTCACATAAGTAGTATTTTTCATTTAAAAACCTTTCTTGCCCTTTCCCTTAGCTTCTACTTCTCATCCCTTCAAAATTCTTTATCTTGGATTTATATTGGCTTTTATTGAATTTATATTGAATATACTGATGTTTCTATTCATAGAATATAAGGTTCTTGAAGATAGGGATAGTTTTATTTTTGTTTTCATATCCCCAGTACAGTTCTTGGCACATTAATTAGACAAATGACAACACATGCTTGTTGGCTGACAGAACTGAGTATTTGAATACTACTGGTGTATACTATTGGTGCTTTAATACAACGCTTAGCATCCAGGACATAGAAAGGTTTTAGTCTATGTGTATAGCATTTGACATGATTTTTTCCCCCTTAAATATTATCAAAACTGACTAAAGAATTAAATTTATATATGTGAACATGGATTATAATAATAATGATAACCTTTCTTTTTGTTTGCTAGGTTTCTTGGTACCCTTTTAGATAACTAAATTAGAAATTATTTGTCTTGAAGAAAACCAGGCACAGGATTGGTGACTGGAGGAGTAAGGAGTTGGTTGCACACAGGAAATTCTGACCAGCAGTGTAAACATTCCAGGAGAGAAAAATGGCCCATCCTTCTCACCAATGAGGATTAAGAGTTAAGGTAGCCAAGTGGATAGGAATGCTCTGGCAGTGGTGTTCCAGAAGTTATGGTCTACTCTCAGTTTTCCTCCTTAGCAATGAAAGTGAGTGGAGGTCATTGTGGATAGTCTTCATCATAGTCAGAGAGAATATCCTACTCCAAATATCAGTGCATTAGGTCAAAGGCCCAATTGCCTTATGGTTGTATGGCTTTATTTTCTTTCAAGATCTCCTCAGATATCACGACTTTTAAAAAATTATATTAGCAAAACTACAAATAATCTTACCAAACTAAAAATTAAATTGTTGTTTAGTGAATATAATTGGGTTGAAAATATAAAAGTGGAAAAAGATTTGTTTTTACCTTTTTTTTTTTTGCAAGCATTATTCACTGCTTTGGTCATTTCTAATCAGTATTAGCACTTAGTTGACAGTCCCCGTGACCTTTAATTATGTTGAAAAACTAATTGATACTTGGTAAAGTTTTCAATTAAACTAGTAAATTTGCAACAGGAAAGCTGTTTTAGTTAGTGTAAATGCATATTCCTTCACCAAAGCTAATACACACTTCAGTCTGAGAAGAGAGCTCTATCAGACATGAGAATGAAAGATAATTGCTTCTGTTCGGACTCATATTATGTTTACACAGGTTTATATTTACACAAGGATAGAAAGCTTAGCTCTCAAAATGAGATGGATTTTTGTGCAAATAATTTTTACAAATTCATTTTCAGACTCATGTCCAACAAAATATATAGGCAAATATTTACACTATTTCATGAGTAATTTCAGAAATGACTTAACAGTTGTGTGGATAAGACAGTGGTCAAGTTTTTACAATCTCTATACGAACATTTTCCAGATTATTTCCTCTTTCTCTTACTCTTTTCCCCCTTTCCTTTCTTTTTTTCCCTATTCCCTTTCGAGCATACCTGGATTGGATGTACAGAGGTTAGTTATTCATGGGTTCAGTCCTTCTTTGATCAGCTCCTTTTACATCCTCCATTGCCATCCTGGGCTAGTTTGCCCCTATAAGGCAATCTGAGAGGCTTATCATATTGATTACTGATTGACTGATGATTGATTGAGTGAGTGCAGACACTCAATTGGATTACTCCATTATAGTTCAGAACTCCCAGGCTTCCCAGATAGCACTGATTAAGGGCATGCATCAACTCTCCTATTTATTATCTTCTTTCCTTTTTCTTTTCAATTAGAGGCATAAGAGTTAAAAAGGTTAGATGAAGGTGAGAAAGATCTGAGGTCACATCCTGCCTTCAATATATACTGGCTGTGTGATTGATTTGTGATGCTGGCAAGTCACTTAGCCTTTTAATGCCTTTGACAGCTCTCTAAGATTACAAGTTGCAAAGAATATTCTGCTTTGCTAGAAGGAATTTCTTCATCTAGAAGATACCTATATCAATAAAATAATAGATATAGTCTTTATTTTTTCTTCAAATTTTGCTAACAATGGCTTTTAAAGATGATGAGCCTTAATCTCCAACCTAAAAATTAACACCAGGAGCTTTATAAACCTTTATTGAGTTACCTATGTATTGACAAGGGGATGGAAAAATTCATTTCCTTTTACAACAGAAGTAGTTATATTCAATTATTTCCTGAATTGGAGAAGCTAGACTAAATATAAGTAAATGCTAATCCTATAATTTTAGATATTTTCAGCTTAATTTTTCTCTTTCAGTTCAGTGGGTACAAAAGTGGATACAAAAGACTGCAGAGGTTTATAAGAAGTATTTTCCAACAAACTCCCTGGATATTCTTGCTTGGTTTTATTTTTGTTGTTCTTTGACAACTACTGGAAATGGTTCTAAGTATTAGTTTGAAAAGGAAACTGCTCTGCATGCATGTGGTTGTGTGTGTGTGTGTGTGTGTGTGTGTGTGTGTGTATGTGTGTGTGTGTGTCTAAATTGAAGAAATATATAGCTGCTATCTTTGTGAATGGCTCCCTGGGCTAACAATGAACAATCAGTACAATCTCTTGACATTGGTAGTGACTACAGGAGAATCTACATAGCTTTAGAATTATTAGGGGGTCAAAATAGATAGACACTAAGATCCACTAGGATCAAAATCAAGAATCTGATTGTATTTCAAACAGTCAAATTCCCTTATTTAAAAAATATTAAGGAAACTGACATGCAGCAATAACTTGGCCAAAATCACACACAATGTGATTATGTCAGGAAATGAAGACCTTTGACTATACATCGAGTATCCTGTTCAATAGTCTATTGCAAATTTTATTTGAATTTATATAGGCTAAAGAGCTAATGTTTGTCTGAAAGGAACTAGTTCACTTTGAAAGAAATCAAATTAGTCAGAATGTGAGACTATGTGTGTGTGTTTTGGCCTTCAGTTATGGATCCACATGAGGTGAGGGTTGCAGTATAAGGCAAACTTCCAAGTACCAATCCTGGACAGTATGAGAATTAATGTGGTGATCTGAGATAAGCATGAGTAGTGTGTGTATATCTGGCTGATGAACTTGAACTTAATTTAGGTTCTAGAGTAGATCTAAAGCAATTCTATCATCTGTGGGCCAGTGAATCAAGCCTTGAATTGATATTATATCTAGGTAGCATAATTTGAACCCTCAGTAATCTTAAAACAGCAAAATAGAATGAAACAGAATGAGCATCAGGATATATAAGAGTGATAATTGGTCAAGATTATGAATATATTCAATGCAAATAGTTTCCCCTTCCCTTATCACCTTAGAAAGTTTAAGAGAATGCTGATTAGAGTTCTGTATTTGGAGACAGAAAATGGATTTGAATACTGACTCTGTCACCTAGTAACACATGCAATCTTAAAAATTGGGATCTCATTTACAAAATGGAGCATCTAAACTAATTGATCATCAATATATTTTCTATGTCTAGATTTATGATTCTAAGTCTTCAGGATATTAAGGGGAGAAAGCAATCAGCTTAGGATAAGAAACAAGGAGCATTCCAAAATCTTCTTTCTCCCCAGCACACCACACACACACACACACACACACACACACACCACACACAAACACTCATTCAGGGTTTCATCTGGTGTCCTCCTAGCTGTGAACCCTACAGTATGCATTTTCATGTATTTCTGCCTGACTTCTTTAGAGTACATGATTGGATGGTCTCCTTTTTTCTGCTATGGAGATGAATCAGGCTTATTTGGTCAATAATTCTTCTAGGACTGAGTTTCAGAATTAATTTAGCAATCATGAAGTGGTCACTAATATCAATGATTCAGTCATTTTGGTCTGAACCTTAGTCATCTACAGGGTTACTCTTCAAAAAAATCTTTTTGTTGCATCACACTTTAATTCACAATATGATTTATTGATGACATTTGTCCTTCAGTTTTCTTTTGTTTGCTTATTAAGTCAACGGTAAAATGATAGTTGAAATTGAGATTCAGTCCTTTTTTTCTCTTTATCTCATTTTGAAGCACAAGAATTAAGCTCAATACAAACAGTATCCTAAATTGAGAGAACATTTGCTTTGCTGTCATCAGTCAGTGCTGAGTTGAGTGATGGTTTCAATTTCCTGATAAGTCTCTGCTTGAACAGAAGAATGCTGTTGAGTCAATACATTGACAGGTTTTAGCTTTTGCCAGTCCTCCATTCCTCCTTGAGGTAAATGAACCTAAATGCTATTGTTGTTAAAGCATATAGTTGGTAAAGTTCATTTTCTCTGAAGTACTATTCTCATCATAGCCTATATCTATCTCAATAAACAAAATGAGAAGAATTAAACTCAGATAGTGCTTTGTTTATTGTAAGTGCTCAATAAATATATATAGAATTGAATTGATTTTTACCCATTTTTGTTAGATGCTAAGATATCATTTGAAAATATGCTTTTCATTCTGTATAATTACAATAAAATATCATTAATTCCAATTGAATAAGTTCAGAATTTATGGCAATTCAGTTATACCCCAAGCTAAACCTCTATCTATAAACAAAATTGAGGTATGTGTGGCTTGAAAAATTAAGATAGAATAAAATTTACAAGAGATATATTCTACTGTTTAAGATTAAAAAACTGTCATCATATCCATCTTAATGGTATTATTACTACCCAATACTTATCTCCTTCTAGCTAACTCTTCCTTGGTGCCTTCTGGAAATTCTGCTCTATTATTTACAAACCTTCCTTTATACTATTCAGCATCATCTTCTCCATGACTCAAAGGGTTGGTAAGAAGAAGCCCACTCCTATTCCCTCACTGTCACTTCTAGATAATTTTCAAATTTCCAATATAGCAGTCTCATATAATGTAATAGAAAGTTCTGAATTTGCCTTTAAAAGACCTTGACTTAAAAAATTAACAGTTATTTTCTACCTGGATGAATTTAACAAGTCATTTAATTTGATTGTGACTCAGTTTAGTCATTGAAAAAAAACAAAGGAAGTTGTGCTAAATTACCTCTAATATTCCTCATAGCTTAAAATTTCTGACTATGTGATCCAATAACTCTTGCTTTTATCTTCTAGCTACCAGGACAGTTTCTGGAATTACATATGGCTTTTTCAATTTATTTCTCTCTCAGCATTGACCTCTGATATAATTTTGGGTGACTTGTTATATTTCACATGGGTGAATTTTTTGTCACTTTCACCATTTAGTTCATTAACATACTCTGTTCCCAAAACTTAATTGAATTATTAGAGGAAAATATTTTTTTATCAAAAAAGTGCAGAAAAGGAGATATAGCCAAGATGGCCAAGTAAAGGCAAGAACTCTCTCCTAAACGTCTCCAAATACCTCTAAATAATGACTCTAAACAAGTTCTAGAGTAGCAGAATCCACAAAAAGACTGAATGAAACATTTTCACAGCCCAAGACAACTTGGATTACCCAGGGAAGGGTCTGCTGCACCAGGGTGATAAGAGTGCAGGGCAGTATGGGCAGCACTGGAATAAACCAGCCCCAACAATTCAGGAGCAGGAAGAGAAGTCATTGGGTCAATGTAAGCAATGGCAGTTTCCAGAACTCTCAGCCTGTAGACTGCAAAAGACTACTTAAAAGTTCAGCAGGAAAAGTCTGCCAGACCAGAATGAAAATTGATCACAGTTCAGTATAAGTCTCAACAGAGCAGACCTGGCTACAGTGGACCAGGAGCTGTCCTTGGGAGTCACAGAATCAGCAGAGGCAATTTCTGGAACTTTCAACTGATGAACAGGACAATAAGCGGGGCAGAAGGAGATTACAAGGATATCTTTGCTATCTGAGGAAAGAGTCTGTTGCTTTGCCTATACTCAGATTTTGTTCCAAATCCCAGGAAAAGAGGAACAGAAGCACAACAGAATTCACTGCCACTGTGGAGCAGGCACTGTCCTCAAAGTTCCAGGGCAGAAAGGATTACTTGTGCTCACCCATAGACCAGAGCACAGACCAGGAGAGCAAAATCACCTGCCCTTGGATCATACCATCTTGGAAGAACTGAATACTTTTGTGTCCTTAGAAGTATCTCTGAAAACAGCTGCAAAAAAGAACCCCAAAATTTAGGACAGTGTTCCTTCCACATTGGAAGTGAGACCTACCTTAACAAAGAAATCGAATCAATTCATAGTCTAGGGAAATGAGCAAACAACAGAAGAAAAAAATCTGACCATAGACATTTACTACAGTATTAGGAAAAATCAAATCATAAAATCAGAAGAAGATAAAGTTAAAGCTTGTATACATCCCAAGTTTCCAAAAAAAATATGAATTGATCTCAGGCCACAGAAAAGCTCAAAAAGATTATCAAAATCAACTGAGAAAGGTAGAGGAAAAATTGGGAAATGAGAGTGATATGGAAAAAAAATCATGGTGAAGGAGATACCAAAAAAAATAAAAAAAAGTAATATTTTAAATATCAGCTGGGACTAAATGGAAAAAGAGGTCCATAAAAACTCACTGAAGAAAATAATTTCTTAAAATATAGAATTGAGCAAAGGGTAATGGATGACTTTGTGAGAAATCAAGGAACAAAAAAAATAAAATCAAAAGAATGAAAAACTAGAAGGAAATGTGAAATAATTAATTGGAAAAGCAACTAACCTGGAAAATAGATCCAGAAGAGAAAATTTAAAAATTATTGGACTACATAGTTCAGTATAGTGCTGGCCCTGGAGTCAGGAGGATTTTAGTTCAAACCCAAATTCAGATACTTAATATTCACTTGGGTATGTGACATTGTAAAACACTTAATCCCATTGCCTTGCAAAAGAAAAATTATTGGACTACCTGAAAGCCATGACCATACCTGAAAGCATCATCATCATACAAGAAATTATCAAGTAAAACTGCCCTGATACTCTAGAATTAGAGGGTAAAATAGAAATTGAAAGGATCTATTGATCACCTCCTGAAAGAGATCAAATTAAAAACTGATGGGAATATAATAGTCAAATTTCAGAGTTCCCAGATCTTGGAGAAAATATTGCAAGCAGTCAGATGGAAACAATTCAATTATCATGGAGACAGAATCAGGATAACACAAGATTTAACAACTTCTACATTAAGGCTTAGAAAATTATCATTTTTTATCATTTATTGCAGAAAGCAAAGGAGCTTGTATTACAACCAAGAAAAACTACCCAGCAAAATTAAGGATAGTCTTACACGGTAAAAGATCGACATTAAATTAAATGGGGGACTTTAAAATTTTCCTCATGAAAAGACTAGAGCCAAATAGAAAAATTAATCTTAAAATATGAGACTCAAGTGAAGCATAAAAAGGCAATTAAGAAAGGCAAATCATAAGGAACTTACTAATGTTGAACTGGTTATATTTCTTCATGGGTAGATGATACTAATAACTCATATGAACTTTCTCATTCATTAGGGTAATTAAAAGGAATATATATAGACAAGGCTCAGGTAGGAGTGCAAACTATTTTAGAAAGGTGGAGTTAAGAATAAGAGAGTAGTGGACTAGGAGAAAGGGAAAGGTAGAATGAGATGTTATTTCACATAAAAGAGATAAGAAAAAAACTTTTGCAGTAGAATGGGAGAGGTGACAGTTGAGAGTGGATGAGTAAGCCTTAATGTTATTGAAACTGGTTCAAAGAGGGAATAACACACACATTCAATTGGATATAGAAATCTATCTTACTCTAGAATAAAATAGGAGGGGAAGGGCATGGGAGAAAGGGGGGAGTGATAGAAAGGAAGGAATATTCTGGGAGGAGATAGTCAAATGTAAAACACTTTTGAGGAGGAAATAGGTGAAAGGAGAGAATAGAGTAAATGGAGGGTGGGGGAATAGGAGAGGGAAATAAAATTAGCAAAAACAACTATAAGGAAAAATATTGATACTTGTTTTTTGATAAAAGATTTCATTTCTCAACATAGAGAACTGAGTCAAATTTATAAAACATAAGGGCCACTTCACAATTGCTAAATGATTAAAAGATATGAGCAGTGTTCAGATGAGATTATCAATTCTATCTGTGGTCACATTAAAATAAATATCCCAACTCACTACTGGTTAGAGGAATGCAAAATAAAACAGTTCTGAGGTACTACCTTATACCTAGTGTACTGGCTAATAAAAGAGAAATTGACAAATATTGGAGAGGATGTAGAGAAAATGAGACATTAATCCACTATGCAAAGATTCAACAATTCTATAGAGCAATTTGGAACTAAGCCCAAAGGACTATTAAACCATGCTTACTCTTTGATCTAACAGCTTCACTACCAGGTCTATATTCCAGAAGAGATGAAACATAGGAAGTAAAAGGACATGTATGTATAAGGGTATTCATAGCAGTTCTTTCCTGGTGGTAAGGAACTGGAAATTGAGGGGATGCCCATTAAGTGGGGGATGGCTGATCAAATTGTGGCATATGATTATGATGAAATCCTATTCTGCTTTAAAAAATGATGAATAGGATGCTCTCAGTTAAACCTGTAAAGACTGAGCAGATACAATGGGAAATGTACTATACACAAAGTACTGCAATACTGTAGGATGATCAGTTGTGAATGATTTTACCTTTTCTTATAAATGCTGTGACCCAAGACAACTCTGAAAGACTTATGATAAAGAATACTATCTATCCCCAAAGACAGAACTGATGGTGTCTGAATGTAGATTGAAGAACACTTTTTTTCCTACTTTATTCTTCTTCAGGTTATCTTTTTTTTGGGGGGTGAGATCTATGTTTACTTTTACAGTATAACTATTATTGAAATATTTAACATAATTACATAATTTTAACCTGTATCAAGTAACTTACTTTCTCAAAGAGGGGGGGAGAGGAGAGGAAAGAACAGAGAAAATTTAGAACTCAAAGCTTTTGTTTTAAAGAAAGATTTTATTTATTTTGAATTTTACAATTTTTTCCTTATTCTTGCTTCCTCCCCCCACCCCCCCACAAAAGGTAGTCTGTTAGTCTTTACATTGTTTCCATGGTATACACTGGTCTAAGTTGAATGTGATGAGAGAGAAATCATATCCTTAAGGAAGAAAAATAAAGTATAAAAAATAGCAAAATAACATAAGATAATGGGTTTTTTTCCTCCCTAAACTGAAGGTAATAGTCTTTGGTCTTTGTTCAATCCACAATTCTTTCTCTGTATACAGATGGTATTCTCCACAAATAGGCCAAAATTGTCTCTGCTTGTTGCACTGATGGAATAAGCAAGTCCATAAAGACTGATCATCACTCCCATGTTGCTGTTAAGGTGGAGAACTCAAAGTTTTAAAAGTGAATGTTAAAACCTGTTTTTCATGTAAGTAGGGAAAAATAAAATTAAAATTTAACAACAACAAAAAAGAAATTGCAGAATAGATATAAGGTAGGATACAATAATATTATATATTAAGAATGTCCATTCAGGTAAGGAAACTCAGGAACCATAATTCAGAAGTATGGTGGAATTCATTTGGGTGAAGATCAGTGAAGAAAAAAAAATATTGACAGAGAAACATTCCACAGCCTATCTAAACAGATAATGGAAAGAGATAAGGAGTTTGAGAAACACATCACAAAAATTATCATTAAGCCATGATTGAGTTGATATAATAAAAGCATTAACAATGCTTGTTAAATATTCTTTTCTTTTCTAAGAGACAATAAGAGACAAGGAGAACTGCTATGTTAGATTTATCAAGAGGGAATTGAATGCTGAAGTAGAAACAACATGAATCCTTCAAAGAATTGACACTCTATCTTATAATTCATGATAGAAAAGCCTAATTTAGTTTGACATGAATCCTAGATTTTTTTTAGAGTGAATTTCAAAGGGCTCAGCAGAAGAATAGCTATGGTCCCATGATCAAGATTTACAAGGGAATTGAGTCTGAGGATGGAGTGAGGAATATGAAGTTCTCAAGAATAAAGTTAATAAAATGTTAAGAGAAATATTTCAAATGAGGAAGATAAAGGAAGAGTTGTCTAAAATGAATAATATGACTTCAGAGAGAACTCAATAATTCACTTAAATGTTTTTTTTTACTTTTTTAGGTTTTTGCAAGGCAGATGGGGTTAAGTGGTTTGCCCAAGGCCACACAGTTAGGTAATTATTAAGTGTCTGAGACCGGATTTGAACCCAGGTACTCCTGACTCCAGGGCCGGTGCTTTATCCACTACACCACCTAGCCACCCCCATTTAAATGTTTTAAAGATACATTTGCTGTTTTTCAGTCCAGTCCAGCTCTTTGTGATCCTGTGGACCATGTCTATGGGGTTTTCTTGGCAAAGATTTCCTTCTTTAGTGGATTAAAGCAAACATAGGTTAAATGATATTCCCAGGGTTACACAGCTAGTAAGTGTCTGAGGCCAGATTTGAATTTAGCTCTCATTGACTCCAGGCACAGTGGAATCACTGAACATCCTAAAGATAAACAGATTTAAGTCAGAAGCAAGGATTATTTAAAAAAAAATCTTTGAGTTCCAAATTTACTCTGTTCTTTCCTCATTTCTCCCCCCCCCCTTTGAGAAAGCAAGTTACTTGATACAGGTTACAACATAGTACCACAGATATACTTTAACAAGACATCAATGAAGTATTTTGCAGTCTTTCTTGTGATTCTTTTGGACAAGTGCAGATATATTAGCTAAACAGAAATTTAGTTAAGTGATTTCGAAATTGGCTAAATGGCCAAATCCAAAGTAAAATGATTAATAACTTGACATAGGATCTCTTAGTGGAATGCCCCAGGGATGTCCTTGCCTCTGTGTGTTATTTAACATTTTAATCGATTACTTGATGAAGGCATAGAAGAAATCCTTATTAAATCTGAAAATGATGTAAATTAGAAAAAAATGTTGAATTACAGAACCACAATCCAAAAAGGTCTCCATAGACTAGAATTATAAACCCAATCTAAATAGATTAAGTGAATAAATATTAATTCATATCTGACACCAAGATTTTAAAAAATCAATATCAGAAGTAGAAAATAGGTAAGGTACTGTATGATATTTGTCCGAAAAAAATCTGAGGGTTTTAGTGGACAGCAAAACTTAAGAGAAATGTTTGATATGATTACAAAGACAGCTCAAGCAATAAATTAATTAATAAACACTTTTTAAGAACCAACTATGTGCTAGGCAATATGAAATACAGATACAAAGAATAAAAGGTTCAAAACTCCAATAATGCTCAAGTTCTTTTTTTAAATTTTTTTTTTATTTTCATCCATTTGTACATGTATATTTCCAAGTTACAAAATTTCTCTCCACACTTCCTTCCTTGCCCCCTCCCCTCAGTAGGGAACAGTCAGGTTAGCATTTTACATACATATTTTGTTTAACATATTTACAAATTAGTAATGTTTGGCATGAGGAATTAGGATTAAGGGAAAGAGATACATATATTTTTATAAAGTATTCATCAGATTTGGTGGGGGTGTTTTTTTTCCTGTGTGTTTAATTTTGCTTTGTTTTGTTTTGTTTTCCTTCCTCTAGTTGGGGATAATATAGATTATTACCATGTCCTCTTTGGACTCTCAAGAGGAGTTGCTTCTATCAAGGTTGTTCATCTCATAATGTTGTTGATATGTACATTATTTTCTTGGCTCCCTTCTCTCAGCACCAGATCCCACAAATCATTCCATGCTTCTCTAGGTTCTGACCATTTATGGTTTCTTATAGAATAATAATATTCCATAGTATTCTTGTACCATAACTTGTTTAACCTTTCCCCAGTTTATTGGCAGCCCCTCAATTTCCAATTCTTTGCCACTACAAAAAGAGTTGCTATGAATATTTTGGAACCTATAGTACTTTTTTCATTTTTTACAATTTCTTCTGGATATAGTCCTAGCATTGGAATTGCTGGGTCAAAGGTTATGGCATAGTTCCATATTGTTCTCCAGAAAGGTTGGATCTGTTCACAACTCCACTAGCAATGCATCAATGTCCCAATCCTCCTCCAAACTCTCCAACATTGATCATTTATCCTTTTTCTCATCTGGGCTAATCCAATGGGTATGAGATGATACCTCATTGTTGTTTCAATTTGAATTTCTCTAATAAATAGTGATTCACAGCATTTTTTCATATAATAATATATAGCTCTAATTTCTTCATTTGAAAACTCACTGTTCATATCCTTTGACCATTTATCAATTGGGGAATGACTTGTGACCTTGTAAATTCGATGCAATTCTCTATATATTTTAGAAATGAGACCTTATCAGAACTTCTGATTGTGAAGATTATTTCCCAGCTTTCTGCTATTCTTCTAATTTTGGCAGGATTGATTTTATTATTGCAAAAATGTTTTTAATTTAATATAGTCAAAAATCATTCATTTTGCAGTTTATTTTTTGCTGTAATTCTTCTTTGTCATAAATTTATCACTTTTACTTAGAACAGATAGATATAATATTTTTTGTGTATTAATTTATCTATGGTATAGCTTTTTACTGTCTTACTGTCTAAATCCTGTACCCATTGTGACATTATTTTGGTATAGGGTATGAGATGTAGATCTATGCCTAGTTTTGCCATACTATTTTCCAGCTTTCCCAACAATTTTTGTCAAATAATGAGTTCTTATCTCAGAGGCTGATGTCTTTGGATTTGTCAAATAGATGCTGTAATTGCTTACTGTAGTTTCTTTTGAACCTTTTCTAATCCACTGATCCATTACTGTATTTCTTTCTTTCTTTTTAGGTTTTTAAGGTTTTTTTCTTCAAGGCAATGGGGTTAAGTGGCTTGTCCAAGGCCACACAGCTAGGTAGTTTTAAGTGTCTGAGGCAGGATTTGAACTCAGGTACTCCTGACTCTAGGGCTGGTGCTCTACCCACTGCACCACCACCCCCATTACTGTATTTCTTAACCAGTACCAAATAGTTTTGATGACTGCTGCTTTATAATATAGATTTAGATCTAGTATAGTTAGTCCACCTTCCTTTGTTATATTCTTTTCCATGTTTCCTTGCTATTCTTGCCCTTTTGTTGCACCAGATGACTTGTTGCTATTTTTTTCTAGCTCAGTAAAGTAGTTATTTGGTAATTTGATTGTTATGGCACTGAATAAGCAATTTAATTTGGGTTGAATTGTCATTTTTATTATATTAGTTCAGCCTAACCATGAGCATTTGACATTTTTCCAATTATTTAGATTTGACTTTATTTGGGTGAGGAGAGCTTTATAATTGTGTTCATATTGTTTCTGGGTTTGTCTTGGAAGATAGATTTCCAAGTATTTAATTTTGTCTACAGTGGTTTTAAATGGAATTTCTCTTTCTATCTCTTGTTTTTGGTCTTGTTGTTCATATATAGAAATGCTGATGATTAATGTGGGTTTGTTTCATATCCTGCTATTTGCTGAATGTATTTTTCAAGGAATTTTGTATATGTTTTCTCAGGTTCTCTAGGTATACCATCATATCATCTGCAAAGAGAGAAAGTTTTGCTTCCTCATTTGCCAATTCTGATGCCTTCATTTTCTTTTTCTTCTCTTATTGCTACTGCTAGAATTTCCATTATTATTTTGAATAGTAATGGTGATAATGGGCATCCTTGTTTCACCCCTGAATTTATTGTAAATGCTCTGAGTTTATTCCCATTAAATAGAATATTTGTTGATGGTTTTAAATGGATACTATTTATTATTTTAAGGAAAATTCCATTTATTCCTAAACTTTCTGGTGTTTTTAATAGGAATGGATGTTATATTTTATCAAAGGCTTTTTCAGCATCTATGAAGATAATCATATGATTTCTGTTGGTTTTACTATTGATATATTTAATTATGTTGAGTTGTTTTCTTAATGTTGAACTATCTCTGCCTGCCTGGTATAAATCCAGCCTGACCCTGGTGTATTATCCTAGTAATAACTTGCTATAGTCTAATTGCTGAAATTTTATTTAAGATTTTTGAATCAATATTCATTCAGGAGATTGGTCTGTAATTTTCTCCTGGTTTACGTATCAGCACCATGTTGATGTCATAAAAGGAGTTTGGCAGAATTCTTTCCTCTCCTATTTTTAAAAATAGTTTATATAGAATAGGAATTATTTGTTCCTTAAATGTTTGGTAGAATTCGTTTGTAAATCCATCTTGACCTGGCATCTTTTTCTTAGGTAGTATATTGGTGGTTTCTTCAATTTCTTTTTCTGAAGGGGGTTATTTAAGTAATTTATTTCCTCTACTGTTAATCTGGACACTTTGTATTTTGTAAATGTTCATCCTTTTTACTCAAGGTGTCCAATTCATTGGCCTATGATTTGGCAAAGTAGCTCCAAATTACCTCTTTAATTTCCTTTAATTTCCTCCTCATTGGTGGTTAGTTCACTCTTTTCATTTTTGATACTGGTAGTTTTGGTTATCTTGTTTCTTTTTTTTTAAATCAAATTAACCAGAGGTTTGCCTATTTTATTGGCTTTTTCATAAAACCATCTCTTAGTTTTATTTTTGAGATTAATAGTTTTCTTGCTTTCCATTTTATTAATCCCTCTCTTGATTTTCAGAATTTCTAGTTTGGTATTTTTTTAGTTGCATACCCAATTCATTGATCTCCTCTTTCTCTTTTTTATTCATATAGGCATTT